>NW_027644697.1:32500-36359 GCF_032717465.1 Coenobita brevimanus | reverse complement strand
ATCATCATTAGGCCTATAAATGAAATTATAATATTCAGGAAAATCCCCAAACGTTTTCGTCAAAAACACAAAATTACAGAAATACATTGCCATGCATTGCCTCTATATCGGTGAAAGCCGGTAGGATGAGGGAGTAGAAAATTATAAGTAAAAAAAAAATCTTTAATAATAGCAAATGAAACTTCCTTGAAAAACGTACATATAATCCGTCCATAAACATTGGAAAAATAAACCAAAAATCAATGTTACGTTAAAGAAGCTCTCTTCTTCTTCTTCTCTCTCTCTCTCTGGCGCTCTCTCTCTCGCTCTCTCTCTCTCTCTCTCACTCAGTTTGGAAGCTTTGATCGAGGGTCTAGTGTTGAAACGGCAATCACAAAACTGGAGAGAGAGAGAGAGAGAGAGAGAGAGAGAGAGAGAGAGAGACCCAAACCTGGGGATAAAGTTTGCTTTGCTGTTGAATATCGATGACTTAGGTTTGAATCAATATAGGGCTGCTTCCCACCACCCAGAGAGAGAGAGAGAGAGAGAGAGAGAGAGGCATAAGATAATAAACCAACAGTAATGACAAACACATTGCTGTCAGTGGTTTAGCTTTGAACCCACAAGAGGTCAAAGTTTAACCCTATCTCATTGCCTTACCGTCCTCCTCATTTCACACACACACACACACACACACACACACACACACACACACACAATGCAGGATCTCCTGTCTGACCTCTATTAGTCAGCATGACGCAATAAGCATACATACAGGTGCAGACGAAAGGACCCGAGACACTGCCCTAGCCAGGACATCGTGGGTCATTTCTGGCTGACATATTGCACTCAGCAGAGATGAGAGAGTGAGAATAAGGTGTAACTCATCAGCCAGAAATGATCCAATTATTGTGTGTCTGAGAAAGGCAGTAATCTCTCTCTCCTTCCCTCCTCTCTCTCTCTCTCTCTAAGATGTAATGTTGTATACTGGAGCATGTTAATAATTTTCACTCAGCACATCATGGTATATATATTCATTGTGGTGGTAATTCAGACATTCAGTAAAACGTTATTATCAGCGTTGGCTTTCAGCATTTGACCTCCGCGTTCGAGAGAGAGAGAGAGAGAGAGAGAGAGAGAGAGAGAGTGTGTCTGTGTGTGTGTGTGTGTGTGTGAAGAGTAGATTGCAAAGCTTTTGTGGTAATACAGGTATATGGAATAAAGTGGATGAGGAGGATTTAAGAGTTATCATCTCCTTTTGAACGTGGATGAACGAGAGAAAACCTATAAGAATAGGGAAAGGTACAAGTTGATGATAATGGCGAAAAAGTTTACTTAGGCAGGGTGTGAGCACAGAAGCACAGTTCTTGAGGACAACAGGAGGAATCTCATCAGGCCCATATGGCCCTGTTAGGGCTGGAGGCCAGTCATGTGAGAAAACATCACGTGAAGACACTTTAATGTCAGCCATGAGGAAGTCAGATAGGGAGGTGAAATAACAGCACGCAATCGTCTAAGGTAGAACTGGAGGAGAAAGTCTGACTGTCTGAGCAAAGGGTTCTGGTTTTTATCACTTGAAGAAGTAGCTACAGAGCCATCAGAGTGGAGAAAAAGTAGGGAAAGATGACGTAAAATTGTTAGAAAGGTTTTTGGCAAGGTGCCAGAAGGAGCAGGGAGAGTTTGAGTTGGAGAGTTAAGGACTTTTAGCAAAATGAAATTTGGTTTCTTTAACAGATGTGAATGGGTAGACTTATAATTTGTTCCTGGCAGAGTATATAAAAGATATATACGAGATTAAGGGAGGGTTGGCTGAATGCTCACTCCTTCTCACACACACACACACACACACACACACACACACACACACACACACCTTCCCTCTCCCTCCCTACTACTTACACACTAAATAAATTACAATGTGATGTAGTACCTCAAAAATAGGTAGAAATAAATACTCCCTGTGTAAAAAGTCTATGAAAATGCAAACTGTAGCTCCTTTATTAGTTTTTTATTAATCTCTCTCTCTCTCTCTCTCTCTCTCTCTCTCTCTCTCTCTCTCTCTCTCTCTCTCTCTCTCTCTCTCTCTCTCTCTCTCTCTCCATATATGTATATGTAGGCTATAGAGTGATATAGCAAGATATTGTCTCAGATTCTGCAAAAACACAAAATTACTCGTTATCTTGACCTTTTCCTCGATGAGGGAAAAAAGGACACTTCTTCCCATCTCCAGGCACTGTGTAAATGTTAACTTTTATTTACATCGGAATCGCCAATCTTGTGCTAATGTATGGGTGTGTATGCATCTGTATGTATGTATGTATATATCTAGACGAGAGAGAGAGAGAGGGAGAGAGGGAGAGAGAGAGAGAGTTGAGAGAGAGCTACAGCAACCGTCGCCTAGGCCTTGTGTGTGTGTGAAGTAAAGCGTGGTGTTGGTTGGGCCAGTATGTAAGGTGTAGACACAAGCACCTGTATACTGAATTGGTCTTTCGATATTGCAGTATATTCAACGACTTAAGCTGTGCAGGTCAGAAACAAAAGATGGTCAGATAAAGAAACTTTTATTTCTATCAGCAATGATGAAATATCGTCATAAAATAAAGAAAGGATATATATTGAGAAAAAGTTTGCCACCAAACCTGACACATTCCAGACAGGCTAGTTTTGTACACTTTCTTTGATGCTATTTGTTCTACCTAATATTACACCACCAGAGTAAGTGAGAAGCTTGATATATGAACACATTTATAGTGGTTTTCGTAATTCTACATATTGACTGCTCTTCTCCCCAGAACACACAAACAAGAGACGACATTGTAAAAGCCGCTCATAGGATGTTTCAGTTGAACCAGCATGCGGCTGTCATGGTAACGTCGCACCTTCGGCTCTGCTGGCCGCTAAGGAAGTTCATACTATTAAAATATCGACAAAGATCATTTTCAATTATTAGGACAAAACGCATTTAATAGAGGAAAATATTGTGTGAAAATAGCTTTTATATTATGCTAATTATTTGTTGAACAGTGCGGTGCTTCGACCTAAACATAACGTAGGGAAAGTACAATATCAAAGGATGTTCAGTGTTTCTCGGTGTTTGGAGAAATTAAGCATTATTATTATTATTATTTTTTCCTACTTAATTGCAACATAACATTGTTCAGCAAGTACTTGATGTCAAAGCGTATTTAGTACACGGTAGTTACCTACTTAAAACGTGATTTATGTTGACGCTACGAAAGTGATTAAATCGTCGATATTTCTTGCATCCTTGTAGCCCCAATTCCAAGAGGTCAATAAGGCAGGTGTGTTGACCCAGTGTAAACACTGTCCACAGCTAAGTGTCTAAAGACTCTCTGGTCTAAACCTCTTCACGCGTTTCTGGAGCACGTTTGGTGGGTTTGGGCACGTACATGGGTTTATATGAACATACATAGGATACACCTGAGAACACATACATACATAGGATACTGCCATAGCCCAGCATGCATATTTACATGCATACATACATGTATACATATATGCATACATAACCCTACATATATGCATACATAAATGTGTACATATATACATGCTCTGTATATACACAAATACTTACATGCATTCATTCGTGCATAAAATGCATAGACATAAATACATATCTTTAATCCTACAAATATATGCATGTACATATACTGTATACCTGCGTGCATACATAAATGTATATATGTATGCATGCATATGTATAATGTGCCCTACATATATACTTGCAAAAATACATACACACATACATATACTCAGGACGGCAGCATCTGTAGACTATTTTAGTAGGCAATAGTAATTCTAGGACAGAAAAATTTTAGAGTACTTCCCACTTTTTGTGGCACAAATTACTACTGTGGAA
>NW_027644697.1:0-27500 GCF_032717465.1 Coenobita brevimanus | reverse complement strand
GACTCGGGTAAACAGCTACAGTGCAGACTGGATTATTTTCAGTCCCGCCTCAGACAGCACTTGGGACAAGATGTGACAAAGTTGCTTGCTCTTTCTACGATCTATGTGGCGATGACATTGCTGACATCACTGAGTTTCTTCTCCACGAAATAAGGGCCACCAAACTTGGTTTGAAGAGGCTGCTCATGAACTGGTAGCAGAATCAAAACCTGATCTCCTGGCTGAAAGTGGCTGAACCTGGACTTCTTATCATACCAAGTCTTCATCTTCTCCTGAGCAGCTCCTAAATTCTCTCTCGCCAGCTGTAAAGCAGTGGACAGCCGTTCTTTGAAATTCATCACATACTCCAGCAGGTTGACGTCATCTCCCACAGCCAGCATTCCTTGAGTAGCTTAATGGGTCCTCTTACTTCACAGCCAAACAGTAGTTCTGTAGGTGAGAAGCCTTGCGATTCATTTGGAGACTCTCTTGCAGCAAACACAACGAATGGAAAACTCTGAGGTATCCCAGTCTTTCTGATGTTCCAAACAGTATTTCTTGAGCATCGATTTGAGTGTTTGATGATATCTCTCCAACGCTCCTTGGGTCTGGGGATGGTAAGCTGAAGACGTGATCTGGGTGATGCCCAACTCTTTCAGAGACTGTTTGAAAACATTTGACATGAAATTACTTCTCGGTCTGACATCACCTCCTTGGGCAGACTCAAACTTTGTGAAGAACCCTAGCATTTCCTTAACCACGTTCTTTGCTGAGATATTTTGCAGTGGAATGGCTTCAGTGATGAACGAGTATTACATCAATCATGGTCAACACATAAGAAAATCCTGAAGAAGTCTTGTAGGAAGAGGGCCCACAATATCCACCAAACACACGGGTGAAAAGGAAAGCCTCAAAAGGAGGAATGGGAACTGAGAGGCAGTAACCTTTTCTGTCTGATTACACTTCCCCACAACTTGACAGGTGTGACAAGACTTACAATACTGGCAGGGGAAACATCCCTGAAGATACCTGGGCTGGTAGAAGTGTTTGAAAAGGCAAAGCCACAGTCTTCCTCACTCCAAGGTGTCCTGTGAAACTGGAATCATGAGCCACTCTAATGATATCCTGCCTACAAACACGAGGGATGACAACTTGATGTACAACCTCCCATTCACAGTCGGCTGATGCTGTTGGGGGTCTCCCACTTCCTCATAAGTACTCCTGACTTTACATATTACCAAGTAGAAGCACCGGCTGATCACTCTTCTTTCACTGTAAGCAGAGTTAGCTAGACCTTTCAACTCAGGGTCAGCAACCTGCAACTCAACCAACTCTTGACGAGACAAATTATCAACACTACGGGGTACTGCCTCATCTGGTGAGTGGTCCAAATTAGCAAGAAAAGTGTCAGCTAGGATAACATCATCATCATCATTATCCTCTAAATCACCAGTAACTTTAGACTTAGCCCTAGTGACAGCACATGCAGGGAACGGGGAAATATGGACTTTGATGCATGGTCGTGGAGTGTGCAGACGTGTTTCTCTGGCTCTCCTCTAGCTGCAGGGTTGCCTCACCGGCTTTAGCTTTGTTTTCTCCGCCACTAGGGCGTTTTTCAATAAAGTTAGGTTAGCTAGTACTAATTCTCCTCCCAGCCCTTTAGAGATATAGTAAGTGTCTATATCTGTTTCCTGAGATTGCCTTTGCTTACTCACCTCTGGAGTGTACCCCCCACTGATCGCTCTGGGGTGTGAGTTACACACGGGCGCGTCCTCCCGAGAGTGGTTTGAGAGGGTAATCTCAGATTAGGTGTGTGTTCCCCGGGCAATTTTCTTGGTCGTTTTTCTCTCTCTTCCCACTTCCCCCGTGAGGGGAAGTGGTAACTATGGCGGACGCCAATGCTGCCTCCTCCCCTTCAGGGGGAGGTAGTCCTGACCGACCCCGACTGTCTCACGGACTGACTACTCCCAGACTGAACGGCCCCAGACACGTACCTGTCTTGACATTGATTTTAGAAATGCTAAGTTTGTACAGATACATGCGGTTGGTCCCACTCCCCTGTCCAGCCTCAATCCCTTTATCATCAAGAAGGTGATTGATGGGTGTGCAGGTGAAGTGGAACAAGTGAAAAAACTTGCAGTGGAGATCTCCTCGTTAAACTAGGAACTCAAGTCAGGTAAAGGATTTGCTAAAACTGAGCAAGTTCCACTGTTATGATGTTCAGACACGATCCCTCACTCCATGAATTCCTGCAAAGGTGTGATCACCTGCAGAGATCTTGTGGTCATGGAGGAGGAAGAGATCGTACAAGAACTTGCTCAGCAGGATGTTTATAGAGGCCCGTTTCATAACTAGATTCTCGGAAGGCAGGAAGACGAAGACCGCCACAGTTGTCCTAACGTTCGGCAAAGTTGCTTTACCTTCAAACATCAGAATTGGTTATGAAATTCTTAACGTCAGACCATACATCCCGAACCCCTTGCGTTGCTTAAAATGCCAGATTTATGGGCATCATGAAGGCTTGTAGGGCTTCCCAACCAGTGTGTGGTAGGTGCGCGAATGTGGGACATTCTGCTGAACACTGTACATCTGAGACAGGAGTGTTGCTTCCACTGTAAGGATTCTCACTCCACTTCCTCGAGGGCTTGTCCCAAGTGGAAGGAGGAGAAAGAGGTCTGCACAGTGAAGGCGACCGAGGGCATTTCCTTTTACGATGCAAGGAAGAAGGGTGAAGGAGTTGCATGCAACTCCCAAGCCTAATAGGTCTCTATGCATCGGCGGTTGTGTCCTGTCCCGTGATGTGCACCGTTGAAACACAGACTGACCCTAACATTCTCCCTCATGCCCCACGCCCTACCTCTCAGTCTAAGCCTCCTGTACGTTCCAACTCTCTGACAGACATCCCTATTTGCCACTTCATACTCACAGGCTGCCGCTGTTCCTTCGCAGTCAGTGCGGTCAAAACAGAAGCCTGACAAGTCAGATAAAATTAACTTGACCACCCTCACCAAACAGTCAACGTCCTCATGTCATTCCTGCTCCTGGTCCAGCGAGGGAGAGAAAGAATAGCTCTTCCTCGATGGAATCTGGGAGCCTCGTTATTGATGAGACTATGGAGATCTCCACAAACAAGCACCGGGATAGGTCCCCCGGTAGCCACTCGCCTGGTCGCGGGGGGCATAAAAAGACTAAGCACACTGGCCACCCTCGAAAATCTTAAACCGCCGCATTCACTATACTGCAGTGGAATTGTAGAGGTATTGGGAATAAGTTACATAATATAGCTATCTTGCTTTCACTACACAGGCCAGACGTTGTTTGTTTACAGGAGACGCGCCTGGAGGACTCATCCTGATCCTTCACAGTTCAGACACTACCACTCGTATAGAAGATATGAAGGTCACGGAGTTGCCATTTACACACACAAATCACACCCACAAACGGAAGTGATTCTAAATTCTACTCTGGAAGCTGTCGCGTGCAGAGTAAAATTTAATAACACGTATCTGTCTATTTGCTCTCTGTACTGTCCCCCACATGGCCCCATTGATAGTGATGCTTTAAATTCACTAGTTGAACATCTGCCTGGAAATAGGTTAGTGTTGGGCGATTTTAACGCCCATCACTATCAATGGGGTAGCTTGAGGATTGATGGTCGTGGGGAGCAAGTAGCCGACCTAATACTACAGTCCAACCTCTGTCTTCTGAACGATGGTAGAGCGACTCATGTAGATGATCGTACTGGTAACTTTTCGGCCATTGACTTATCTCTGGCCTCCCCTGGTATACATCAAGATCTCTCATGGGACCCTTACGACGACTCCTTGGGAAGTGATCATTTACCCATCTGTCTTTCTTATACACGCGACATCATTTCGGACCCTCCACCTCCAAAATTTAACTATAAGAAAGCAGATTGGGGATCCTTCTCAAGGATCGCCAATTTAGATATATCTGGGGAGACCATAGATGTTAAGGTCGAAAATATAACTACTTCCATATTACACGCAGCTGAGGCTGCTATTCCCAAGACTTCTACAGTTAATGCGAAGCATAGAGCACATTGGTGGACGCCGGATTGCCGACAAGCATTAAGAAAACGCAATAGGAGATACAGGATTTTTGATAGTCAGCCCACTGAGGAAAATTTTATTGCATACAAACAGGCACGGGCTGAGGCAAGGAGAATAATAAGAAGGGCTAAACGTGACTCCTGGCGGTCCTTTGTGTCCACGGTGACTCGTACAACTCCATTAAATAAAGTCTGGTCCACTATAAGATTATTAAATCATAAACGCCCATACTTCCCCATCACCACCTTGCAGGTGAATAACACCATCTATGACTTGAGCCCGTGGACGTTGCTAACATCCTCGCCAGGAGTTTTTCTCATGTAAGTAGCTCAGCCAATTATGACCCGCGTTTCCAACATCATAAACGCACGGCTGAGCTACAGATATTAGACTTTGCCACAGAAGACGTGAAACTCCCGTACAACCAAGAGTTTACGCTAGATGAACTGCTCCTTGCCCTTAAATCCTGTAAAGACACCAGCCCTGGACCAGACACCATCACGTACGGTATGATCCAGCATCTTAATCAGGACAACCTGATTAAGATGTTAGCATTGTACAATGAGATTTGGGCGTCTCGAACGTTCCCAAACTCATGGCACTTTGGCGCACGTCATACCGATACCCAAAGAGGCTGGTCGTCTTTATGAATCCCACTTCATTTCGTCCTATTGTGTTGACTTCTTGTCTATGTAAGGTCATGGAGCGTATGATTAACAATAGGCTTCTTTTTGTTTTAGAGTCGAAGAATTTGTTAAATGATCAACAATGTGGCTTCCGTAAATGCTACAGAAGTTCACTAGATCATTTAATGAATTTGGAGCATTGTATTGCAGAGGCATTTGCCAATAAAGAATTCATGATAGGGGTGTTCTTGGACATCCATAAAGCCTATGACATGACCTTAAGCGACACGGTGTACTAATGAAGCTCTATGCTTATGGTTTAAGAGGAAATTTGCCTGTTTTTATTTCAAATTTCTTAAGGGACAGAACTTTCTCTGTCAAATTGCCCCGTAACGTAACATCGGATATATTTATCCAGGAAAACGGGGTGCCACAGGGAAGTGTGCTTAGTCCTACTTTATTTAGTATTATGATCAATGATATTCTGTCATCAGCTCCCATCCCGAGGAATCTTAAATACTCACTCTACGCTGACGATTGTGCAATATGGCACTCTTCCTGTAATGCACAATTTTCGGCTGGGCGGATTCAAGCAGCCCTTGACTCCGTCCACCAATGGGCCTTGCAGTGGGGATTTAAGTTTTCCGTCCGTAAGTGTGCCAGCTATAGTTTTCACTAATCGTAACGTACCTAATTTGTGCTTAACTTTGGATAATCAGGCGGTACCATTTCAAAATTCTGTAAAATTTTTAGGAATACATTTTGATCGTAGAATGAATTTTAAACTTCACGTTAATACTTTGCTTGCTCGTTGTGATAAACCGTTAAATGTCCTCAAGTACCTAGCGTGTACTACCTGGGGTGCCGACAGAAAATCTTTATTAATGGTGTATAAGTCCCTTATTCGATCGAAGCTAGACTATGGCGCACAGGTGTATGGCTCGGCATCCGATGCCACTCTGAAAGGATTGGATGTGTTGCAGAATAAATGTTTGCGAATGTGTCTTGGAGCTGTCCGGTGTACCCGTGTAGCTCGTATGGAAGTGGAGGCGAATGTGCCTCCCTCCGTATTCGCCGTGGACCACCTGGCCTTGTCCTATGGTGTAAGGACATTAAGAAAAAGTAATATCGGCAATGTGGCCTGTACCCCCTGCATCAATACCACCACCTTCTGCGGGGGTGCTGTCGGGCCACTTGCCGCTCGCCTCCACTTACTGACTCAGGAGCTTGATGTGGACCCCAGTGACTGTGACAAGTTGGTGCTTAAAAATATAGCGCCTTGGGAGCCACCCGGCTTTACAGTCGATGTTACATGGCTCCCAGCACCAAAGGCCAAGGCGCCGGAGGCGGAGGTCCACCACTTGTTTCGTAACATCATTGTTCGTCACTTGGGGTCCCATCAATTGTACACCGACGGCTCCAAGTCGAGTGAATGTGTGGGTGCAAGTGTGTGGTCGACTGAATGTGCCCTCAGGTATCGGTTGCCGACTCATACATCTGTGTTTACTTCAGAACATTTTGCTATTGACAAAGCCATAGACTATGCTCTCAATTCTAGACATGACTCATTTGTCATATTTTCAGATTCAAAATCAGCCCTTCAGGCAATTGCATCTTGCACTACGGACTCTCATGAGATCCAGGGCCGCATCGTTAATAAGTTGCATTCATGCAACAAGTCATTCACGCTGATCTGGGTGCCTGGTCATTGTCATATCTACGGCAATGAGCAGGCTGACTTACTTGCAAAGTCGGCTGTGGAGCTCGAGGAGACCTGGGACGTTCCTCGTGATCTACGGTCGAGTCTATCTCTCGGAAAGAAATCAATAAATCTTCTGTGGCAAGGTCAGTGGACCAGACTAAATATTCCAACTTGTAAGCCGTACATGGGCGACTGGGACACTGCCAACCGTCCCAGTCGCCTAGAAGAAAAAGTGTTGGCACGGCTACGGCTGAATGCCACCATTGTAACCCAAATAAAACCTTATATGGAAAGACGTTTCCCACCGCACTGTGACATCTGTAATGCGGTGTTATCTATCAGTCATATCATCCTGCGCTGTCGGCGATTTATTCGTGAACGCGCTTCACTTATGAATTACTGCGGCGCACTAGACGTCCCCTTCACCCTTTCCACCATCCTGGGTGATGGGGACATTGTTATGACTGATAAATTGATGGCTTTCTTGAGAGAGACCGGACTGATCAAAGTGATGTGACTTTTTTACTGTGTGGTTATGGTTTTTATGAACAGTAAATATGTATATATTGTAATATTAATTAGGGTTGACAGTTGACATATTTTAAATAGTTCCTCCTCCCACCGATCTATTTCTAATATAGATGTCCCCTACATTAAGTCAAATTCCTTGCCTGACAGTCACCAGCTGATGAGTGCAAGTGTGCAATATAGGAAGGTATTGGGCACTTGCAGTCGATGGTAGTCTGCTGGGCGAGGTTCTTCAATTTTTGTATAAATTATGTAAATACATTATATTATCTTGCTTAAGTTATTCTAATTAGGGACGACAGCTGACGTATATGGAAATGTTCCTGACTCGTCTGGTTCCCTTTCATATATTGATGTCCCCTATATTAGGTTGTGCCTCGACTGACAGTCATCAGGTGATGAGTGCAGGTATGTAATGTAGAAAAGCATTACATATCTGCAGTCGATGGTGTTCTCTTGGTCGAGGCTTTTTGAACATTAGTGTAGGTCTAGTTATTTGTCTCTTAGGATTTAGTATAGGTTAGCGATTTGTCTGTTAGGTGGTTAGTTTTAGGGTCTTTAGATTAGGTATTTTGTTTATAAGTAATATAAGGTTAAAAATATAAAAAATAAATAAAAATAATAAAAATAAAACTACAAAAAAATAATAAAATAAAAATTATTATATATATATGTACGTGTGCATGAAAGTGTGTATGTTCATATGCATGGATGTGTGTATGTATGTATGTATGTATATATATATGTTTGTATATATATGTATATATGTGTCAATATATATACATATATATATATTTGCCTTAATGACCAGAGGCTTCGGCCTCAATGGTCGATAGGCAAAAAAAAAAAAAAAAAGATTTCCCTGACTTTGATGCATGGTCGTGGAGAGTTTAGACGTGTTTCTCTGGCTCTCCTCTAGCTGCAGGGTTGCCTCACCGGCTTTAGCTTTGTTTTCTCCGCCACTAGGGCGTTTTTCAATAAAGTTAGGTTAGCTAGTACTAATTCTCCTCCCAGCCCTTTAGAGATATAGTAAGTGTCTATATCTGTTTCCTGAGATTGCCTTTGCTTACTCACCTCTGGAGTGTACCCCCCACTGATCGCTCTGGGGTGTGAGTTACACACGGGCGCGTCCTCCCGAGAGTGGTTTGAGAGGGTAATCTCAGATTAGGTGTGTGTTCCCCGGGCAATTCTCCCTTGGTCGTTTTTCTCTCTTCCCACTTCCCCCGTGAGGGGGAAGTGGTAACTATGGCGGACGCCAATGCTGCCTCCCTCCCCTTCAGGGGGGGAGGTAGTCCTGACCGACCCCCGACTGTCTCACGGACTGACTACCCCCAGACTGAACGGCCCCAGACACGTACCCGTCTTGACATTGATTTTAGAAATGCTGAGTTTGTACAGATACATGCGGTTGGTCCCACTCCCCTGTCCAGCCTCAATCCCTTTATCATCAAGAAGGTGATTGATGGGTGTGCAGGTGAAGTGGAACAAGTGAAAAAACTTGCGAGTGGAGATCTCCTCGTTAAAACTAGGAACTCAAGTCAGGTAAAGGATTTGCTAAAACTGAGCAAGTTCCACTGTTATGATGTTCAGACCACGATCCCTCACTCCATGAATTCCTGCAAAGGTGTGATCACCTGCAGAGATCTTGTGGTCATGGAGGAGGAAGAGATCGTACAAGAACTTGCTCAGCAGGATGTTATAGAGGCCCGTTTCATAACTAGATTCTCGGAAGGCAGGAAGACGAAGACCGCCACAGTTGTCCTAACGTTCGGCAAAGTTGCTTTACCTTCAAACATCAGAATTGGTTATGAAATTCTTAACGTCAGACCATACATCCCGAACCCCTTGCGTTGCTTAAAATGCCAGATTTATGGGCATCATGAAAAGGCTTGTAGGGCTTCCCAACCAGTGTGTGGTAGGTACGCGAATGTGGGACATTCTGCTGAACACTGTACATCTGAGACGGAGTGTTGCTTCCACTGTAAGGATTCTCACTCCACTTCCTCGAGGGCTTGTCCCAAGTGGAAGGAGGAGAAAGAGGTCTGCACAGTGAAGGCGACCGAGGGCATTTCCTTTAACGATGCAAGGAAGAAGGTGAAGGAGTTGCATGCAACTCCCAAGCCTAATGTCTCCTATGCATCGGCGGTTGTGTCCCGTCCCGTGATGTGCACCGTTGAAACACAGACTGACCTAACATTCGCTCCTCATGCCCCACGCCCTACCTCTCAGTCTAAGCCTCCTGTACGTTCCAACTCTCTGACAGACATCCCTATTGCCACTTCATACTCACAGGCTGCCGCTGCTCCTTCGCAGTCAGTGCGGTCAAAACAGAAGCCTGACAAGTCAGATAAAATTAACTTGACCACCCTCACCAAACAGTCACGTCCTCATGTCATTCCTGCTCCTGGTCCAGCGAGGGAGAGAAAGAATAGCTCTTCCTCGATGGAATCTGGGAGCCTCGTTATTGATGAGACTATGGACATCTCCACAAACAAGCACCGGGATAGGTCCCCGGTAGCCACTCGCCTGGTCGCGGGGGACATAAAAAGACTAAGCACACTGGCCACCCTCGAAAATCTTAAACCGCCGCATTCACTATACTGCAGTGGAATTGTAGAGGTATTGGGAATAAGTTACATAATATAGCTATCTTGCTTTCACTACACAGGCCAGACGTTGTTTGTTTACAGGAGACGCGCCTGGAGGATCATCCTGATCCTTCACAGTTCAGACACTACCACTCGTATAGAAGATATGAAGGTCACGGAGTTGCCATTTACACACACAAATCACACTCCACAAACGGAAGTGATTCTAAATTCTACTCTGGAAGCTGTCGCGTGCAGAGTAAAATTTAATAACACGTATCTGTCTATTTGCTCTCTGTACTGTCCCCCACATGGCCCCATTGATAGTGATGCTTTAAATTCACTAGTTGAACATCTGCCTGGAAATAGGTTAGTGTTGGGCGATTTTAACGCCCATCACTATCAATGGGGTAGCTTGAGGATTGATGGTCGTGGGGAGCAAGTAGCCGACCTAATACTACAGTCCAACCTCTGTCTTCTGAACGATGGTAGAGCGACTCGTGTAGATGATCGTACTCGTAACTTTTCGGCCATTGACTTATCTCTGGCCTCCCCTGGTATACATCAAGATCTCTCATGGGACCCTTACGACGACTCCTTGGGAAGTGATCATTTACCCATCTGTCTTTCTTATACACGCGACATCATTTCGGACCCTCCACCTCCAAAATTTAACTATAAGAAAGCAGATTGGGGATCCTTCTCAAGGATCGCCAATTTAGATATATCTGGGGAGACCATAGACGTTAAGGTCGAAAATATAACTACTTCCATATTACACGCAGCTGAGGCTGCTATTCCCAAGACTTCTACAGTTCATGCGAAGCATAGAGCACATTGGTGGACGCCGGATTGCCGACAAGCATTAAGAAAACGCAATAGGAGATACAGGATTTTTGATAGTCAGCCCACTGAGGAAAATTTTATTGCATACAAACAGGCACGGGCTGAGGCAAGGAGAATAATAAGAAGGGCTAAACGTGACTCCTGGCGGTCCTTTGTGTCCACGGTGACTCGTACAACTCCATTAAATAAAGTCTGGTCCACTATAAGATTATTAAATCATAAACGCCCATACTTCCCTGTCACCACCTTGCAGGTGAATAACACCATCTATGACGAGCCCGTGGACGTTGCTAACATCCTCGCCAGGAGTTTTTCTCATGTAAGTAGCTCAGCCAATTATGACCAGCGTTTACAAGATCATAATCGCAAGTCTTAAGTACAGATATTAGACTTTGCCAGAGAATTCGTAAACTCCCCGTACTACCAAGAGTTTTCGCTAGATGAACTGCTCCTTGCCCTTAAATCCTGTAAAGACACCAGCCCTGGACAAGAAACCATCATGTATGGTATGATCCAGCATCTTAATCAGGACAACCTGATTAAGATGTTAGCATTGTACAATGAGATTTGGGCGTCTCGAACGTTCCCAAACTCATGGCACTTTGCGCACGTCATACCGATACCCAAAGAGGCTGGTCGTCTTATGAATCCCACTTCATTTCGTCCTATTGTGTTGACTTCTTGTCTATGTAAGGTCATGGAGCGTATGATTAACAATAGGCTTCTTTTTGTTTTAGAGTCGAAGAATTTGTTAAATGATCAACAATGTGGCTTCCGTTAATACGAAGTTCACTAGATCATTTAATGAATTTGGAGCATTGTATTGCAGAGGCATTTGCCAATAAAGAATTCATGATAGGGGTGTTCTTGGACATTCATAAAGCCTATGACATGACCTGGCGACACGGTATACTAATGAAGCTCTATGCTTATGGTTTAAGAGGAAATTTGCCTGTTTTTTATCAAATTTCTTAAAGGACAGAACTTTCTCTGTCAAATTGCCTCGTAACGTAACATCGGATATATTTATCCAGGAAAACGGGGTGCCACAGGGAAGTGTGCTTAGTCCTAATTATTTAGTATTATGATCAATGATATTCTGTCATCAGCTCCCATCCCGAGGAATCTTAAATACTCACTCTACGCTGACGATTGTGCAATATGGCACTCTTCCTGTAATGCACAATTTTCGGCTGGGCGGATTCAAGCAGCCCTTGACTCCGTCCACCAATGGGCCTTGCAGTGGGGATTTAAGTTTTCCGTAAATGCGTAAGTGTGCCGCTATAGTTTTCACTAATCGTAACGTACCTAATTTGTGCTTAACTTTTGGATAATCAGGTGGTACCTTTTCAAAATTCTGTAAAATTTTAGGAATACATTTTGATTGTCGAATGAATTTTAAACTTCACGTTAATACTTTGCTTGCTCGTTGTGATAAACCGTTAAATGTCCTCAAGTACCTAGCGTGTACTACCTGGGGTGCCGACAGAAAATCTTTATTAATGGTGTATAAGTCCCTTATTCGATCGAAGCTAGACTATGGCGCACAGGTGTATGGCTCGGCATCCGATGCCACTCTGAAAGGATTGGATGTGTTGCAGAATAAATGTTTGCGAATGTGTCTTGGAGCTGTCCGGTGTACCCGTGTAGCTCGTATGGAAGTGGAGGCGAATGTGCCTCCCCTCCGTATTCGCCGTGACCACCTGGCCTTGTCCTATGGTGTAAGGACATTAAGAAAAAGTAATATCGGCAATGTGGCCTGTACCCCCCTGCATCAATACCACCACCTTCTGCGGGGGGTGCGTCGGCCACTTGCCGCTCGCCTCCACTTACTGACTCAGGAGCTTGATGTGGACCCCAGTGACTGTGACAAGTTGGTGCTTAAAAATATAGCGCCTTGGGAGCCACCCGGCTTTACAGTCGATGTTACATGGCTCCCAGCACCAAAGGCCAAGGCGCCGGAGGCGGAGGTCCACCACTTATTTCGTAACATCATTGTTTGTCACTTGGGGTCCCATCAATTGTACACCGACGGCTCCAAGTCGAGTGAATGTGTGGGTGCAAGTGTGTGGTCGACTGAATGTGCCCTCAGGTATCGGTTGCCGACTCATACATCTGTGTTTACTTCAGAACTTTTTGCTATTGACAAAGCCATAGACTATGCTCTCAATTCTAGACATGACTCATTTGTCATATTTTCAGATTCAAAATCAGCCCTTCAGGCAATTGCATCTTGCACTACGGACTCTCATGAGATCCAGGGCCGCATCGTTAATAAGTTGCATTCATGCAACAAGTCATTCACGCTGATCTGGGTGCCTGGTCATTGTCGTATGTACGGCAATGAGCAGGCTGACTTACTTGCAAAGTCGGCTGTGGAGCTCGAGGAGACCTGGGACGTTCCTCGTGATCTACGGTCGAGTCTATCTCTCGGAAAGAAATCAATAAATCTTCTGTGGCAAGGTCAGTGGACCAGACTAAATATTCCAACTTGTAAGCCGTACCTGGGCGACTGGGACACTGCCAACCGTCCCAGTCGCCTAGAAGAAAAAGTGTTGGCACGGCTACGGCTGAATGCCACCATTGTAACCCAAATAAAACCTTATATGGAAAGACGTTTCCCACCGCACTGTGACATCTGTAATGCGGTGTTATCTATCAGTCATATCATCCTGCGCTGTCGGCGATTTATTCGTGAACGCGCTTCACTTATGAATTACTGCGGCGCAGTAGACGTCCCCTTCACCCTTTCCACCATCCTGGGTGATGGGGACATTGTTATGACTGATAAATTGATGGCTTTCTTGAGAGAGACCGGACTGATCAGAGTGATGTGACTTTTTTACTGTGTGGTTATGGTTTTTATGAACAGTAAATATGTATATATTGTAATATTAATTAGGGTTGACAGTTGACATATTTTAAATAGTTCCTCCTCCCACCGATCTATTTCTAATATAGATGTCCCCTACATTAAGTCAAATTCCTTGCCTGACAGTCACCAGCTGATGAGTGCAAGTGTGTAATATAGGAAGGTATTGGGCACTTGCAGTCGATGGTAGTCTGCTGGGCGAGGTTCTTCAATTTTTGTATAAATTATGTAAATACATTATATTATCTTGCTTAAGTTATTCTAATTAGGGACGACAGCTGACGTATATGGAAATGTTCCTGACTCGTCTGGTTCCCTTTCATATATTGATGTCCCCTATATTAGGTTGTGCCTCGACTGACAGTCATCAGGTGATGAGTGCAGGTATGTAATGTAGAAAAGCATTACATATCTGCAGTCGATGGTGTTCTCTTGGTCGAGGCTTTTTGAACATTAGTGTAGGTCTAGTTATTTGTCTCTTAGGATTTAGTATAGGTTAGCGATTTGTCTGTTTATAGGACTACATAATAAATAGATAGATAAATAGATAGATAGAGAGACAGATAGAAGCAGGAAGTCAAATGATGAGAAGGTGTTGTGTTTGCGAGAAGCGAGCAGCGCTAAACGCTTACACGGGGGAAAGCTGACGACAGCGGCCAGTAAGGAGATGATTCAGTTAGCTGTCAGCAGTCCTCTCGTGAGAAAGTTCTGTTGCCATGAGGAAGATACGTGACACACACACCCTACTACACGAGATTTTAGGAAAGAGAGTTTAGAAGGAGACAAGCGACCCTAGAGAGAGGTCGAGACGGAGATTAGCTTTAGAACAGAGAGAGAGAGAGAGATAGCGAGACAGGGAGGTAGCTACCCAGGACTTATACTATTATACCTGTTTAATATTTCCAAGACAAATAAAAATAGTCCCATACTATTCTTTACCTCTCCCTGTCACTACATGACATCTGGTGGGGAAACTACTACAAGATATAAAAGCACGCTCGACCACAAGTCTAAAATATACTTCTCTACAATTAACTACAAAGTCTTTATGACATTTGGTAGCAGCGAACGTATACGAACCTCGTCTACGAATCAACATTAAATTCCTACAAAATATCAAGATTGACAACAACCAACAATATCAGCTCCTGCCCCCTCCGTCTCCCAGATCATTACGCTGATGCAGAGGTCAAGAGATCACTCGACGCCTTGCAAGTAGCTTAACGACAAACCAGCAAATCTGCGGACATCGTCTCCGAATTAAAAGCAAATTTCTACAAAAGCAACCGAGACTACAAGGTTAGCTTCAGTTCTACAGTTCTACAGCCATCTACAATCAACTACAGCCATCTACAATCAACTACAATTAACAACTCTACGTCGTCTGTATAATCTTCTACACGCACCTACAAGTAGCGGCAGTCTTCATCCCACAACGAATAAATCACTAGAGAAAAGGACAGAGAAAACTTCCACATAGAATAAAGGGAACAAACAAACGAAGAGTGAGACACGATTTACAACTCATCTTACTCACTCGTCTTCACTCAAGTTACTCATCGCTACTCATTCACTCACCACAGCTACCAGTGTGGGAAGCCGACGTCACCATGTGCTGAGATGACATCACAACGCGAGTCTGCCATGCCAAGCAACGTGTGACGGACACCAGGCACTTCTCACCCACTACTCATTACTCATTATTCACATAGCTCCTACTCATATTCACTTATTTTCACAGTTAAGTTGGAAATTCGACGTTCTATGTTGAGGTTTGCCTGGGACAGCCGTTAACCACTACAAATACCAGGCCATGGAGTTTCCTGAGTAATATCGTCCATCAACACACCACTAGAATTATCAAGAGATCTTCAATCAAACCTGTATTTTCTTCCCAGATCGACTTTTGTATCGACACACCTCTACGATCTGTATCAAGTGGGTAAAATTATACTTGCTCATTTCTTCTCAGTGCTAAAATTAGCTATATTCAACTTATTTAATCATCTAGTTTGCTAGGACATAAATAAACAAGAGGCGTATTTCATAACATCATATCTTAATGACAGGAATATTTTCGCAACCACCCACGTTAATACCAGATGACACACAAATTGCCACAACATCAGACTCACAATTAAGAGACAGCCCACCCATTGTACAACCCACACCACACGTTATAGATAAGGAAACAAATACGGGAGTTTCGGATGATGAGTGGGAAACCCCTTCAGATGTTGAGAGTATCGACTTCGCAGCTGCCTTAAATACGTATGCCAATATACTTAACAGGGTTCACCCGGGTCCGGTCATACATATTCTACCATTCCCTCACATAACGATAAACTCGTACAAGTTGAATTAACAGGGCAATCATTAAATATGAATCAAGAAACAAATACTGCTGATCTAAAAACCACACCTCACGTTTTTGTGTATCACGAGGATAAGACTGCCCCAAAATTCTCTGGCACAGACAAGGATCGCATTGATGTCATTTCATTAATCAGTCAGTGCGAACAAATGTTCATCAAGCGCCACATACTAGATGAACAAGAGAAAATTGCTATTTTTTCATCTTGCATAAGCCAGGAAAGATGTCCAGCAAGCAATTTATTGCGCTCCGATAAGCTACATCGTGCTAGGACATATGATGAATTTAAAACTGAATTTCTGAAGAAATTTTCTGGAGGTATGAACTTCTTGCCAGGTATAATTCCAGAATTACATAAAATTGTAGATCTTGTAAGGGAGCACACTACAAACCATGTGCTCAGTGAAATAACTGCTGATGTCTCCACAATCAAGAGAACCCTATTAGCTACTCTGGAGAATTCTAAGTGGATAACAGATGATGGAAAGATGTCCCCAGACCTCGTCGTGGACATCATTGGTTATGTAGCTGCCTTGTGTAAATTACCTGATAGAACCCTTAAGATCGCCAAAACAATCGCGTACATCCCTGGAATGTGCTTACTAGACTTAATGAACGAGGTAGAGATGCAGTGCAGTAAAGCAGGTGTGGTCGACACACATGCACATTCTGGTAGAATCAGGGTACCTGAGACAGTATCAGCTGTGAAAACATCAACACCGACCCCAAACAGAGAACAAAATCGATCGCGACCTGAAATGAGGCAGTCCAAACAGACAAAGACGCCTAGACCTCGTTCCCACACGCCTTCCTACAGGCAGTTTCATAAGTTTTCGCGCAGCCCGAGCAGGTCTCGCGCTATAAACAACACTTTTTATGGGAAATCACCTCGTAGGTCACAGTCAAGGGATAGGTCCATTCTGTGTCATTACTGTGCAAAACCAGGACACACAAGGTATGAATGCTTTATCAAGGCAAAAGAGGATAATCAAAAGACACAAGGGTTTGGTCCTTACTGTAGGCATCATAGATACCAAGGGCACTGGACTAGTGATTGCAAAACAGTAGAAAAAATTGTGTCTATGTTCAAATCGGGGGAAGACCAAGTCATGACAAAAAAACGAACAAACATAAAAAAGAACAAGGTTAAACTTCACATAGGAGGCATGTTGGGAAATGAGTGTATCTTGATACCAGCTGTATGTGAGGATCAAAACGTTTCCTTATTTTTAGATACAGGCTCTCCAGTGAACTTAATAACACATGAAGAACTAAATAGAATTCTTAAAAATAAAAAGAAAGTAACTTTTCTGGATGAAGCTGATTCAGATTTATACACAGTAGATGGACAAGAGATTACAGTAAAAGGTATGATAAGATTAAATCTCAGTTTCACAGAAACTACAAGACCATTCTCTGCATTGTTCTATATCGTTGAAAACTTAGCAATTAAAGCTCATATGTTACTGGGCTTAAGATCCATGAGAACTGAGAACATAACTATACTCCCACAAATGAATGGAATAGACTTTGATAATGAATTTATAGAGGAAATAACTTCAGAGCCCTCACCGATTGGTAGAAGAGAGCCAAAAAGAATTGGTAATATTAAAGGCTTATACAAACATACACAAACAGATGAGTGTATAGATCCACTTACACCAGCAACCCCATCCTCCAGAATTAGTGACCCAGCTAACAGTACTGATTTATCAATTTTTCCAGCCCATCTCACTAATGATTTGGTTATACCACCTAATTCATACATGAAGGTTACCATAAAGAGCAAATTACGGAATAGTACTGTTCTTGTCTTAGAAGAATTATGTAAAGTAAAGGGATTGTCAGTAGAAAACGCATTATGTCATACGAACGACGAAGGGCTAACTCAGATATTCATTATTAATCACATGAATGGGGAAGTTCAATTGAAGAAGGGAACTTGCATAGTTAATATTGAAAAATGTTTAGCCCCTGTGAAGGAAATAAATATTGGTGGAGTAACAAGTGAGATAAAATCTACGGATAGAGAAAGAATAAAAGAGAATTTAATTCACTCAGGTGAATTTGACGAAGAAAATGATTTGTTAACCCTGCTGGAAACACACAGGGACACCGTAGCCTTGCCCGGAGAACGATTAGGGTGTACTAACTTGATTAATCACATGATTAATGTGCACCCAGAAACACCACCAATTTTCGTACCAGCTTATCGCATACCACACTCCCAACGTACACTTGCAAATCAGTATGTCGATGAAATGTTAAAGCTTGGAATTATTGAGCCTTCAGTTTCTCCGTGGAACGCTCCCCTTTTCTTTGTGCCCAAGAGAAATGGAGAAATGCGTGCGGTAGTAGATTACCGTAAACTAAATAATCACACCATCCCAGACAGATTTCCCATGCCATTGCTAAGTGATGTTCTACAGAATATTGGTCCTGAGAATAATATATTCTCGACCATCCCCCCCCAAAACGGATACTATCAGATTCCGGTATCTCAGGAGTCACGTAAATACACTGCCTTTTCAACAAACAGAGGCCATTATCAATATACAAGAATGCCAATGGGACTGAGGACAGCCCCTGGTACGTTCCAGCGTCTTATGAATTACGTATTGTCCGGAATTTTAGGACAAGGAATATTTGTTTATCTTGACGATATTATTATCGCAACGAAGAATATTAAGGATCATCTCAGGAAATTAGACTTACTCTTACAAAAGCTTAGTGATGCTGGATTAAAAATTAAACTTTCTAAATGCAAATTTTGCTTTAAGGAAATAAATTTCTTAGGGCCACAAATTAAGCTCTGATGGTATTCACACCACTGATGACAAAATACAGGCAGTGAGAGATTTTCCTGAACCCACTACGACTGACGAAGTTAGACAATTTTTAGGTCTGGCTGGGTACTATAGGTCCTTCGTACCACAGTTCTCTCATATAGCCTTCCCTCTATTCCAACTACTCAAAAAAGATGCTGTATTCCAATGGGAAGAAGAACAAAAAAGGGCATTTAACAATCTAAAAATTAAACCTAACGAATGCACCTTGTTTAGCATATCCAGATTACACGAAATCATTTCTTATTTGTACAGACGCATCAGTTAAAGGATTAGGGGCTGTACTGATGCAGGAAGATAAAAGAGGAAAGAATCAACCAATTGCATTTGCCAGCAGACAAACAAGAGGTGCGGAGAAAAATTATAGCACTACAGACTTAGAGGCACTTGCAGTGATTTTTGCATTACAAAAGTTTCGAGATTTGGTATATGGTTACGAAATCCACTTATTCACCGACCATAAACCACTGGTGGGTATGTTTAAAGAAAAACTCCTTTCTGGGAGGAGAGCAAGATGGAAATGTAAATTAGAAATCTACAGTGTACAAATACATTATATACAAGGTAAAATGAATATAGTAGCTGACGCATTATCTAGGAACCCGAACACAATTCAGGTCGCGGCGTTAGATCTCAAAGGAAATATCCCAAACCACGAGGATATCGCAAAGGCACAAAGACTTGACCCAGTATGGTCAAAAGTAATATACAAGTTAGAAAGTGGAGATGACATACAATTACCCAAACTGCATGTCCCACTTGAACAATTCACAATGGTCAATAATACATTATACAAAATTAACTCTAAACAACCAAAACGCCAAAGAAATACTAACCAGTTGGTAGTACCTAATGACATGATACCCCAAGTATTGCGAATGATACACGACAGCCCACATGCAGGACACCCTGGAAAGGATAAGACATTCAACCAAGCCCAGCTGTTATATTACTGGCCTTCATTACGAAGAGATATACACAATCATATAGACAGATGCGAATCATGTGCGAAACACAAAGGATACCCAATCACACCTGCACCGATGGGTAATTACCCAGTACCACATCAGCCATGGGACGTTGTCGCTGTTGATTTACTCAAGATGCCATTATCATACAATAATAACCTATACTTATTCGTAGCAACGGATCATTTTTCCCGTTATGTCATTTTAGCTCCAATTAAAGATAAGACAGCAGAGACAGTAGCAAAGGCAATAACAGATAATGTAATATGTCGCTTTACTACCCCAAAGGTATTAATAAGTGATAATGGAGGAGAATTTAATTCTGAGATCTTACAAGAAATATGTAAACAATACAACATTAAAAAGGTTAACGTTTTGGCCTATCACCCAGCATCGAATGGGTTGGTAGAGAGACAAAATAAAAAGGTATTAGATGTGCTACGACACATTCTCAGTGAAAATTATGCAAGCTGGGATGATTGGATTCCCAGAGTAGAGGCCTCCATTAATGGGTCTATAAATAAATCCTTTGGTGACACACCACATTTCATTATATATGGCACAGATAAAAAATTACCATATGAGCTCCTAGAAGGTGACAGCATGCCTATATACAATTACGATGATTACTCTAAACTCCGTTTACGTGAATTCCAGGACATACACAAAAGAGTGCAAAAACAATTAACGATGTCCAAGGAAGAAATGACGGAGGCATTTAACAAAAAGGCAAAAGATTCACCTATCAGCTTAGGAGACATTGTTTACGGAGTCATTCATACGAGAGACAATAAATTATCCCCAAAATTTGAGGGCCCATACAGAGTAATTAACATAAAGGCAAACAAAGTTTTAATTAAGTCACTTTCAAGTGGTGAGGAAAAACAAGTTCATATTGACCATTTAAAACGAGTTTCAAGGGAATTATCACATAATTATTCAGCCTCGGATACAACCGAACAGGTGAACGTACCTCAAGAAACCAAGCAAGAACACAACAATGATTACAAAAAGAAATTAAGGTCATATACCAAACAATCGAACATAGGTGCAACTATTCCACTGAAATCTACAGTACATCATTTACGAGAATTAAATATCGATTTAAACTCCTTCTATAAATGAAATAACAGCCAACCGTAACGCACATCATCACTATCATCAACCACAGCTTTATAGGAAATTAATAGATTTTTTTTTTCGGTAGGTTACGATGAAGGGACTTATGCTATGGATTCTCCTATACATAGTAAGAGTATATGCGCACCTAGACCCCAAGCATATAGTACGACAAGGATGCCTCATAGCTCCAACGGCCACGACTACAATCGTCAAGGATGTCATGAGTACTGAAATAAGTCTAGATTACTTGTATGACTTACCTACTTATATAGAAAGACTTGCGACGCCGATGCGAACTCTGGACTTCAAGATAGGGAATTATGTTTCACAATCACATATCACCAAGGAAGTGGATGAAATGGTGAAGTTAGCGAAATGGAAACTAGAACAGGCGAAGTCAACTATGCTCGTCATGATCCAAGATCTCCCATCTTCTGGAACAGAGGTGCTGAGCGACAGGAACAACATCACACGTACTCGCCAAAAGCGCGGTTTGTTCGATCTGGGCGGCGCAATTCTTGGGAACATCTTTGGATTGGCTACAGAGGATGACCTTAAAAGAAATAAACAAAAAATTTAATAAGATAGCTCAGGTACTAACATACCAAGATAAATTCATCACAGGACAGAACTCAGCAATGAAAACAATTGTGAAAAATCTGAAACAAGCAGAAAACGTAGCTCTCGAGAGTATAGATAAAATAAATAACTTGGAGGGGTAACGTTACCCTTTTCCAGCACTTCTCCATCATCACAGAACATATTGACACGATTCTACTACAATTAGAGAACACTAGAGATCATTTCAGGGCACTTATGCAAGGAATTTCGAATGCTGGTGATGGCAAGATCACAAATGACTTACTCCCAGTTCATGAGCTACGTCAGATAGTTAGTCAAGGCATACATAAACATAAATTGAAGCCATTGTTCCGCAGTAGGGAATTTATGCAATATTACCCGTACTTGGAAGCAACACTAACACCAACATCAGTGATAGTTCATGTACCATTCATCACGGAAGACCTGTTCACAGTATACCAAATACACCCCTTCCCCTATAGAAACAACAACACTTTAGTCATCATCAACATCAACACAGACACCGAACTCATCATGGTCTCCAAGAGACGAGACACTGTCACTTTCGCAAGTGAGTCAACGATTGAGCGAAAGTGCCGCACATCCTTACATGCTGTTCATCTTTGTCCTGCGTACATTTTCACGTTTCAGCCTACTGATACGGTCCCTTGTGAAATGGCTATCATCAGCAATAACAATATTCATCATCATTGCAACTTCACTTTTGCTCCAGATAAACTTGTACACCATCAACGCATTGGACACTCGCAGTTTTTTATTTCCCTCATAACACATCAGTTTACATAGTCTGTCCAGATATACCACCATCTCATACATCAGCCTCAGGATTATACATAGCACCAGACTACTGTGCGGTATTTACACCATCCATGTCTACTTTTTCCACCATCAATCACTACGCCATCCTCAATCATACACACAAACATTTCCACCCACTGCCTGATATGGACTTAAACATGAGCACAAGTATTAAGCTGACTTCACCTAAGTTTGAAACTATGCAACTGATCAATGAAACAATGAAGCCCTGGGAAGATTTGAGTTTGAGTATGTTCAACCCATATTATGTGTATAGCCAAGCACCTTCTGTCTTCATAATTATCTGCATTGTGGTTGCAGTATTGCTGTTGGCCATGCACAGAATGCATGCAAGACTTGCTAATTTGGAGTCATTGTTTAGTGGGGGGAGAGTTAACATCACAGTTAACCACCCTGAATGAAGTGTATATATTTTGTATATAGTATTAATTATATATAAAAAAAAAAATAATAATAATAATAATAATAATAATAATAACACAAAGAAGAATGACCCATATATGGCAGACCAGTACCATTATCTTTAAATGAAATATTAGTAACTCTTACAATAATCTTAATTTTAAACTATTTTTATTCTTGCATGTATGCAATTCACTATAATAACCCAAGTACATACTGTATTACAGTTAAATAATTTACTTTAATGCATTTATTCCAATATGTATTCAACTTATTTAAAATGTAATATTACTGAATAATCACTATTTACTATGAATAATATATGTCTACAATATTCATACAATTATGTTACTTTACAATATTATGTATTTCACTTAATTAGCTTATAAGTTCATTATAATGTGTATGTAGTATGTATTAATATATTATAACTATTAAATGTCGATGGTACGTCATTTTCGCGCGGCCGAGCAAATATAGGACTACATAATAAATAGATAGATAAATAGATAGATAGAGAGACAGATAGAAGCAGGAAGTCAAATGATGAGAAGGTGCTTCACTTTTGCTCCAGATAAACTTGTACACCATCAACGCATTGGACACTCGCAGTTTTTTTATTTCCCTCATAACACATCAGTTTACATAGTCTGTCCAGATATACCACCATCTCATACATCAGCCTCAGGATTATACATAGCACCAGACTACTGTGCGGTATTTACACCATCCATGTCTACTTTTTCCACCATCAATCACTACGCCATCCTCAACCATACACACAAACATTTCCACCCACTGCCTGATATGGACTTAAACATGAGCACAAGTATTAAGCTGACTTCACCTAAGTTTGAAACTATGCAGCTGATCAATGAAACAATGAAGCCCTGGGAAGATTTGAGTTTGAGTATGTTCAACCCATATTATGTGTATAGCCAAGCACCTTCTGTCTTCATAATTATCTGCATTGTGGTTGCAGTATTGCTGTTGGCCATGCACAGAATGCATGCAAGAATTGCTAATTTGGAGTCATTGTTTAGTGGGGGGAGAGTTAACATCACAGTTAACCACCCTGAATGAAGTGTATATATTTTGTATATAGTATTAATTATATATATAAAAAAAAAAAAAAAAAATAATAATAATAATAACACAAAGAAGAATGACCCATATATGGCAGACCAGTACCATTATCTTTAAATGAAATATTAGTAACTCTTACAATATTCTTAATTTTAAACTATTTTTATTCTTGCATGTATGCAATTCACTATAATAACCCAAGTACATACTGTATTACAGTTAAATAATTTACTTTAATGCATTTATTCCAATATGTATTCAACTTATTTAAAATGTAATATTACTGAATAATCACTATTTACTATGCATAATATATGTATACAATATTCATACAATTATGTTACTTTACAATATTATGTATTTCACTTAATTAGCTTATAAGTTCATTATAATGTGTATGTAGTATGTATTAATATATTATAACTATTAAATGTCGATGGTACGTCATTTTCGCGCGGCCGAGCAAATATAGGACTACATAATAGATAGATAGATAAATAGATAGATAGAGAGACAGATAGAAGCAGGAAGTCAAATGATGAGAAGGTGTTGTGTTTGCGAGAAGCGAGCAGCGCTAAACGCTTACACGGGGGAAAGCTGACGACAGCGGCCAGTAAGGAGATGATTCATAGCTGTCAGCAGTCCTCTCGTGAGAAGGTTCTGTTGCCATGAGGAAGGTGCGGGACACACACACCCTACTACACGAGATTTTAGGAAAGAGAGTTTAGAAGGAGACAAGCGACCCTATAGAGAGGTCGAGACGGAGATTAGCTTGAGAACAGAGAGAGAGAGAGAGATAGCGAGACAGGGAGGTAGCTACCCAGGACTTATACTATTATACCTGTTTAATATTTCCAAGACAAATAAAGATAGTCCCATACTATTCTTTACCTCTCCCGTCACTACATGACATCTGGTGGGGAAACTACTACAAGATATAAAAGCCGCTCGACCACAAGTCTAAAATATACTTCTCTACAATTAACTACAAAGTCTTTACGACATATAAAGTCAATAACTGTGCAGGGGAAAAGAAGGTACGAAGTCGGTTTAGCACACCCAATCTCTTGAAAGCAGATTTTACAAGAGATGCAATATGATCTTTCCAAGATATGTCCCGAGTGAATGAAACCCCAAGCATGTTCAAGGATGATGCAGGATTCAGCTGGATATTATTAAACATTAGTGGGTACTCCTGTGGAAGATTGTATTGGGTTGATAGGTGTAAAAACTGAGTTTTTGATGCATTAATAACAACAACATTATTTTTATCCCAGTCAGAGATACGAGTCAAGTCAGACATTAGGTCTGCCAAAGCCTCATCCCTTGCTTATTGAAATAACTGCGGAGATGAACGTTGCGGGAACCAAATGGAGAGGTGAAGGATGAAATCATCAGCATACAAGTGGATAGGGTTAGATGTACAGCTTAGAAGGTCATTGATGAATAAAAGCAAAAGAGTTGTTGATAGGACAGAGCCCTGAGGAACACCACTGTTGATAGATCTAGGAGAAGAACGATGGCCGTCTACAACAGCAGCTATAGAATGACCAGAATCGAAGCTATAGATGAAGGCACACACAGAAGGATAGGAACCGTAAGAGAGCAGTCTGGAAATTAAAGATTTATGCCAGTCTCGGTTGAAAGCCTTTGATATGTCAAGTGCAATGGCAAAGCTTTAGCCAAAGTCCCGAAAGGAGGATGACCAGGAGTCTGAAAGGTAGGTGAGAAGATCGCCAGTGGAGTGTCCCTGGCGGAACCCATACTGATGATCAGAGAGAAGGTTGTGATAGGAAAGATGCTTATGTTGTGATAGGAAAAATTCTTATGTTAAGAATTGACTCGAAAACTTTTGAGACACAGGATGTTAAAGCAATTGGGTGATAGTTAGAGGGTTGGGAATGGTCACCCTTCTTTGGGACTGACTGAATGAGAGCAAATTTCCAGCACAAAGGAAGGGTGCAAAATACAAAGGCGAAACAGTTCACCTAGGCAGTGTGTAAGCACCAAAGCACAGTTCTTCAGGACAACAGGAGGGACTCCATCAGGCCTATTTGCCTTGTTAGTATTAAGGCCAGTGATGGCAGAAATTACATCAGGTGAAGAAGTTTTAATGTCAGCCATAAGGAAGTTAGAGGGGAGAAGTGATGGAGGTACAGCACCGGAATCATCTAAGGTGGAATTGGAGGAGAAAGTCTGAGTGATGAGATCTGCTTTATCAGTAGAAGAAATAGCTAAAGAGCCATCAGAATAGAAGAGAGGTGAGAAGGATGATGAGGTAAAGTTGTCAGAAATGTTTTTGGCAAGGTGGCAGAAGGAGCGGGATGAATTCGAGTTGGAGAGTTGAGAACATTTAGTACGGATGAAATTATTTTTAGAAGAGCGAAGAACAGACCTAGCATGATTCCGGGCAGAAACATAAACAAAATGTGATTCAGAGGTGAGTTGGCTCTGGTACCTTTTATAAGTCCTTTCCTTGTTCCGGACAGCATTAGAACAAACGTGATTAAACCACGGCTTTCTTGCATTAGTCAAAGGATATGAGAAGGGAATGTATGCTTACATGCACGAGAGAATAACCTCTGTAATGCACAAAGCACACTCACATGGCTCCCAGTTTCCATGTCCTTACAAACTTCCTTAACAAGGGCAGCAGCTGTTGTTATATCAAATTCCAATATGCAGTTGACACTATTTTAAACTTCACTTCATCCAGTTTTGATGACTTATATAAACTTAACTGTCAAAATATTACCAAATATATTTGTGTAGTTTATCGCTCCCCGAATGCTTCTTCGGAACCCAGTGTATTTGATTCCATATCCACACAGTTGAGTAACTCTTGCCCTTAGCACCAAAATTACCATTTTGGGTGATTTTAACGTACATAATGTTGAATGGTTATTGCATTCTGCCAGGACTGACGACGCTGGTCTAGAGTGTGAGCTGTTTGCAGAATCGTTTAATCTCACCCAGCTGGTAAAGAAACCAACCAGAATACCTAATAATCCTGACCATAATGCCCATCTCTTGGATTTATTCTTGATAAATAATCCACATCAATACAAGATAGAGGTACTGTCACCACTTGGATCCTCTGACCACAATCTCATCAAAGCCTCATTAGTTAACTCCCCCACACCTCCCCGTTCTGAACCCGTCAGGGTGGCCTGATGGCACTTTGATAGGGCAAACTGGAATGGATTTAGAAATCATCTTGCTGACATTCCTTGACAGTCTTTCTTCTCTAGTGATCCCAATTCTACCCAATCCCACATTTGTGACTTAATATTAGCTGGTATGGATCTATTCATACCAAGTCAATAGTTCACTTAAAGATCGAACCCTCCAAAATGGGTTGATGGCAACTGTGCCAGAGCAACAGCCCAAGCAACACCTCTCCTCCTCTAAACCTCACCTTCTTTTTCTAACGGAGACTCAGCTGTCTGAGGCAACTGACAGCAAACCCTTTTCTGTATCCTCCTACTTTCTCTATACTCATTTCAAAGCCAAAGGTGGCTGTTGTGTATACATACGCAACTGACTTACTCTTGCTCTCGTGTTCCTGAACTTGATTCTTCTGAATTCTCCACTCTCTGGCTTTCGGCTTTCCTGTCATTACCCCTCTGACTAAATATATCTGTGCTGTTTACTTATCCCCTAATTCTACTGACTATCAAAAATTCTTCGACTATCTTCCACTTCTATTTATGGAACACATTCTGTCCATTTCTCCTTTCTCTGAAATCTCCATTCTTGGAGATTTCCAATGTTCACCACCACCTTTGGCTCTCCTCTCCTTTTCTCACGGATCCACCTGGTGAACAAGCCTACATCTTTTTTCTATCCTTAATGACCTAGAGCAGCTTCTGTAGGGCAGCACCCTACCCTGTATCCCCTGATCCGCCTTGGAGAGAGCTCCAACATACTTCTGACCTCTTCCTCACAACTAATCCTTCTGCTTACTCTGTTAATCTTTTCTCTCCGTTGGGCTCCCTCCGATCACAACCTGGCTATTACCTTAACCTGTCCCTGTCGCTCTCAGTACGGCCTGCGGACCCTCCCA
>NW_027644696.1:42500-47817 GCF_032717465.1 Coenobita brevimanus | reverse complement strand
TTGGACGTTGTTGGAAGGGACTACAAGTCCAAGAGTGAGAGCAGTGGAAATGAGTTATTTAAGAGGAGCCTGTGGAGTCACATGGAGAGACAGGCTGACGAATGAGGATATAAAGGAGCGTTGTGGTGTGGATCCTTGAGATAGTATGATATGGAAGTGTTATGAGGAACACACTGAGGTGGTTTGGCCATGTGGAGAGGGATGGAGGGTGAAAAGGACTGACTGAAGAGAGTGTATGTGCGTGGTAGAGTGGGAGGGGGAAGAGGGAGGGGAGGCCGAGGATGAGATGGAGGGATGGGGTGGAGAGGTATATATGAGAGAGGTGTGGTGTGTGAGTTGGGAGCAGGGCAGTGAAATGGCGGGGGACAGGGGGCGACGTGGAGGCGATTTGTTAGTGGCCACCCCAAACGGGATTGAGGCGTCTGGCTTAATAGATAGATAGATAGACTAGATTATTAAATATTATTACTAGATTCTATATATATCTCTCTCTCTCTCTCTCTGTGTGTATTGTAAATTATTAGTCTGAGCAATCTTTTATTATAAATGCTGATCAGTCTTAACCACCACCACCACCAGTATAATGAAGATAATAAAGATGATATTGATAATAATAATAATAATAATAATAATAATAGCAATAATAGTAACAATAATAATAATAATAATAATAATAATAATAATAACAATAATAATAATAATAGTAATAATAATAATAATAATAATACTAATAAAGCCTACTCATACTCTGGGTAGTGTAGCCCCTTGCACACAGTACACACAAGAGGCGGTACACGTGCACTACCTGGGTGGAGGGCAGTACGGTATGGAGTGTAGGGGAAAGCGGAGTTAGGATGTCATGCGGCCAGTTTGAGGTGCCACACAATCGACACACTGCTGCTGACGGCGGCCGTGGCTGCCACCATTACCTGAGCCAAAGGCGTTAGGGATCTACCACTCAGCCTTCATAGGCTTTACGCACCTTTGACACTACATCTGGCCGTTTTTCTATCTTTTCTTTTATTTCGCCTTTTTCTCTTTGACACCTAACTTGGTCTAAAATCTACCCTCTAGCCTTCCCTCTGCCTATCTATCTATCTGTCTATTGCCACACGCCTTAATCCACAGAAGGGGGTGGCCACAAAACAAATTGCTCACCTCCACTGTCGCCCTGTCCCCCGCCATTTCACTGCCCCTGCTCCCAGCTTACACCCCCACCTCTCTCATATACCCTCTCCCCCTCCATCCCTCCATCTCATCACCTGTCTCCCCCTCTCCTCTCCCTCCACCTCTTACTCACCATACACTCTCTATATCGTCAGTCTCTCACTCTTCATTCTCTCCACATGGCCAAACCACCTCAGTGTCATTTCTCTCTAACGCTTCCTATCACATCCACATCCACACCACAACGCTGCCTCCTTCACTTCCTCATTTGTCTGTCTGTCTCCTCCATGTAACTCCACACCACAACGCTCCTTCACTTCCTCATTTGTCTAATGTCTGTCTCTGTATTGTTGCAAAATCAGTATAAATCCTTTTTAGTGGTTAAGTGGGGGACATGCTCGCCATCCACTCACTCGATGTAGTGCCCTAGCCCCCGGGTTGTTACGCTGCTCATGGGAGCAATGTAGGATTGGCTGATGGATGGATGGATGGCTTCTCTGTGGCATATTTTCAGAATGGTGGATGGAAGATTGTAATGGTCGTATATATATATATATATATATATATATATATATATATATATATATATATATATATCCCACACGTTGTGGTTTACCTGTTTAACTTACTCGTTGATCACATACAAAGGGTACTCAACTTAGTCTCCCTCAATGACTGATAAATGGTATTTACCTAAGAAAAAACAAAGGGGGGAGAGTAACTTCGACTTTGAATGATAAAGGTTAATTGCTTAAAAGGATATTTTTTGGTAAGCGATTTGTAGTTTGGCCGAGTCGAGAATAAGTTAGTACCACGTGTGTTAGTCTTTACCAAAGCGAAAAGGGAATCTTGAACTGGAAGGGGAGTGAGTCATGCGTGAGAGGACATAATTCCCTATTGGTTGGATATCAAAATTGCATATACTTTACTCTACTTTAATAATTCTATATTTGTTGCCAAACAACAGACATTTTTGCAATTACATGGACCTTTAATAATAATATGAAAAGAGTTGTAAATTAAGTAATAGTTTGGCCGATAGTAATACAGTATTACACTGTTACCAAGCGGAAACAATTTGGGAATATTTAACAATGACTCCACAGAGTTCATCATCTTACATTCCTCGATTATCAGTTATTCTTGGGCTCGTCAACTTTGGCCTCAAGACTGGGACCATTTAATGACATGGAACTGTCTTTTCGGGCTGGGCATAGCCTCGAACCAAAAAATATTCACTATCATGTACTATTACGTCGGGACCAGTCTAAACTCATCACACAATTCACTAATATTTCATAATCACTCGGGCTTGCTTAGCCTCGAGGAACAACTCGAAATTACATTTTCTTACAACCACTAAATTCACTTCAACACTCCCAATATTCCTAACCCTATTAATAAAGAGAAAAGAAAGCAGTTTGATGATGAGTTTTAAGATTCGCCTTTCCGTTACATGATCCCCACATTAACTTTCAAAAATTACCTGTACCTTATCAACTATAAAAAAAAAAAAAAAAAGGTTCACCTGATTGATTCATAATTCAATTGCTACTACATTCAGTTCCATAAATCTATTCATGGAAAGTGTAAGTGTGTGTGTACATCAAGTCTATGGGCAATATCACATGATGGCCTCGTGCACGCCCCAAAGTCACGGTGTCTGTAGAACTGAGATCAACGTCTGTTATCCTACAACGTCTGAGTAGCCAATGTCTACGTTAAGCTTTTTTAACAACATTACTTATTATTTTTGAGGACAAGCAAGAATTAAAACAAGCAAAGGGGGGAGAAAAGGAGGAATGTGTACAGCTTCCACCTGAATCAACGTCTGTTATCCACAACGTCTGGGTAGCCAATGTGGCTTGTCGGGTTAACGTAGGGACGCTATGGGTGCCCTGCTAGATCAAAATGAGACTGTGTTTTTGCGATATGGTGGGGTTTAATTCTCTTCTCACTATTTATATAGTAGAGTACACATGACGTTAGGACTTTTGATTGAATTCGGGGAAAATTTGAGATTCTAATCCTTACTACATTTTAAATACTAAATTTACTGCCATCCTGCCCTGAGTTTGGAGGCAGCTCACTGCCACATCTAGTGACGGCTAAGGCAAGCGGAACTACTATGATCCTCACAAATTACATTATGTTCTGTCTTTTTTGACTATTAATTTCACATATTTGGATTCTAGCAGCTTCATTAGTAAGCAATTTCTACAACAATGTGATACGGAAAGAATTGCATACCCATTATTATTCTGTTTAAGGTTTAAACTTGGCGCCCGGCATACGACGCTTTACCACAAGCAAAGGGGAATGTTGCTCGCATCTGTTATTCAGTTAACAACCTTAGATGGGGTGAACTCCCATAGCATTTTTTCAACACTTCCAGTTACACTACCTATGCATAGAAATACAGAGATATATACATATAAAAAATAAAGTTGTCCCTACATCTGATCAGTACTAACACCATGAACTACTACTTAGAACAGGAGCCTTATAGACTAGTATTCAGATTACACTCTATCTAACTTAGAAATTACAGTACCTCTAAACATATACATGAATACTAAACCTGTGGCATTACACTTATACAACAACAGAGAGCATGCAAATATGTACTGTTGTACATAGTGTATACACAGTACTTATACCCAACAACACAAGGGGCTGGCCCCTTGCCAAGCTTTTACCATTCATAATTTTCACGTAGGTTAATTTCACCCAAAATTATTCCTGTTTGCCTTTTGCACCTTATATGGAGGCATTTAATGCAGAAATTACATGTCCTTTGTATTACTTATGAATTTACAATATTATAAAGGCAGAATATTACATGTGCTTTAGCCATTAGCAACATTTTATTATTGTAGGCAAGATATTACATAATCATGCTCTTTTATAGTACAATATTGTAAGGCAGAATATTACATGTGCTTTGTATTACTTATGAGTAGCCAATATTGTAAAACCCGAAATAATACATGTCCTTTGTGTCCTTGTGATGTGTTGTAAGGCAGGAATATTACATGTCCTTTGTATTACTTATGAGTACAATATGTGTAAGGCAGAATATTAAGTATGTACACTGTATTACTTATGAGTACATGTCCAATAAGGCAGAATATTGCATGGTAAATACTGTGTACTTATGAGTACAATATTGTGACAGAATATTACATGTCCTTTGTATTACTTATGAGTAATGTAGGTAAATATTACATGTGCTTCATTACTTATGGAAGTGCAATGTGTAGGGGAAAATCTTTACATGTGCTTTGTATTACTTATGAGTACAATATTGTAGGGAGAAATATTACATGCTGCTTTATTTCTTGTTTAGGCTTGTGATGATGGTAGAAGTATTTGTAGCAGAAAACGTTAGCCAATAAAAGAGCCAGATGTATGTACAGTGGTCAGCACAAATTGGCTGCAAAGCCTGCTGGTTGTGATGTGGCTGGTTTGGTCTGGCAACGGTGTATGGCATTAACCTAGTTGCCACATAAGCTTTTGTTCTACCGCTTCTTAAGACGTGTTGGTAAGAATTACTACTGTACATCGGCCACAGTGCAATATTCTTTAGATTGGATTAGAAAAATAATGTGCTAAAGATGACCCAAGAATGTTGTGGAATGGTGACACTTCCGCTCTCTCCCCCGTACTCCTGCCGATGCCCCTCCCCAGCCTACCTCTCACCACACCTCCCTCCCTGCTCTCCTTCATGTCTTCTCCCCTCTCTGCCCACCCTGTCTAGCTTATATTATCCACGGCGCTAATCCACGCAATAAACCCCACTCTTCTCTGTTTCTTGTCTCTTCCTGTAACTTTTTGTTTCTCTACATTGGTGAGATTCTTGCCAGGCCACAGTCGTTTTCTGCCACTCAGTACTTCAAACATGATGAAGCAATTCCAAGCATTAGGCTTCTGATACTGCTTCATGAATCAGTGAACAGTAGCAAGAAAATGGCAACATTTGGCCTGCAAAGAGACAGAGACAAATAGCAGCAATGGCCACCAATGTAGGTTTAATTCCACCTACTGAAATAATACCCACACACCGCCAGGCTCGCTCAAAAAAAAAAAAAAAAAAAAAAAACAGTAAGGAATCCGTGTCAGGAAGGAGAGCTGGTAGGTGTGTGTATGT
>NW_027644696.1:0-37500 GCF_032717465.1 Coenobita brevimanus | reverse complement strand
CCACCACATCACCATCATCATGACCACCGCCGCCGCCATCACCACCACCACACCACCATCATCATGACCACCGCCGCCGACATCACCACCACCACACCACCACCATCATCATGACCACCGCCGCCGCCATCACCACCACCACACCACCACCACCATCATCATCATCATCAGGATGACCACCGCCGCCGCATCACCACCACCACACCACCACCATCATCATCATCATCATGACCACCGCCGCCGCCATCACCACCACCACACCACCACCATCATCATCATCATCATCAGGATGACCACCGCCGCCGCATCACCACCACCACACCACCATCATCATCATCATCACCATGACCACCGCCGCCGCATCACCACCACCACACCACCATCATCATCATCATCATCATCATGACCACCGCCGCCGCATCACCACCACCACACCACCACCACCATCATCATCATCATCATGACCACCGCCGCCGCCATCACCACCACCACACCACCATCATCATCATCACCATGACCACCGCCGCCGCATCACCACCACCACACCACCATCATCATCATCATTATCATCACCACCATCATCATCATCATCATGACCACCGCCGCCGCCATCACCACCACCACACCACCATCATCATCATCATTATCATGACCACCGCCGCCGCATCACCACCACCACACCACCATCATCATCATCATTATCATGACCACCGCCGCCACATCACCACCACCACACCACCATCATCATCATCATCATCATGACCACCGCCGCCGCATCACCACCACCATCATCATCATCATGACCACCGCCGCCGCATCACCACCACCACCACCACCACCATCATCATCATCACCATCATCATCATCATGACCACCGCCGCCGCATCACCACCACCACCACCACCATCATCATCATCATCACCATCATCATCATCATGACCACCGCCTCTGCATCACCACCACCACCACAACCACCACCACCATCATCATCATCATCACCACCACTGCCGCGATCATCATCATCACCATCATCATTATCATCATCATCATCATCACCACCACCATCATCATCATTATGATCATCAAAAACCACTACCACCACCACCACCACCACCATCAATATCATCATCATCATTATCATCATCATCATTATATCATCATCAAAGCCACAACCACCACCACCACCACCACCATCATCATCATCATCCACGCTTGCCATCTTCCAACTCACAGTACATACAGAATGCCTTCTCCACCACCACCACCACCACCACCATCATCACCATCATCATCACCACCATCATCATCATCACCACCACCATCATCACCATCATGATCACCCTCATCATTATCATCATCATCATCACCATCATCATGACCACCACCGTCACCATCATCATCATCATGACCATCACTATCATCATCATCATCACCACCAACACCACCGCCATCATCATCGTCATCACTATCATCATCATCATCATCATCACTATCATCATCATCATCACCACCACCACCACCACCACCACCACCACCACCACCATCATCATCATCATCATCATCCACGCCTGCCATCTTCCAACTCACTCACAGGACATACACAATGCCTTCTCCATCACCACCACCACCACCACCACCACCATCATCATCATTATCGTCACCACCACCACCACCACCACCACCATCATCATCATCATCATCATCGTCACCACCACCACCACCACCACCACCATCATCATCATCATCGTCACCACCACCACCACCATCATCATCATCATCATCATCATCCACGCCTGCCATCTTCCAACTCACTCACAGGACATACACAATGCCTTCTCCACCACCACCACCACCACCACCACCACCACCATCATCATCATCATCATCATCCACGCCTGCCATCTTCCAACTCACTCACAGGACATACACAATGCCTTCTCCACCACCACCACCACCACCACCACCACCACCACCACCACCATCATCATCATCATCATCCACGCCTGCCATCTTCCAACTCACTCACAGGACATACACAATGCCTTCTCCACCACCACCACCACCACCATCATCATCATCATCATCATCATCCACGCCTGTCATCTTCCAACTCGCTCACAGGACATACACAATGCCTTCTCCACCACCACCACCACCACCACCACCACCATCATCATCATCATCATCATCCACGCCTGCCATCTTCCAACTCACTCACAGGACATACACAATGCCTTCTCCACATCCTGTCATGTTGACCAATAAAGAAGCTAAATAGGTTTGATGTAAAACTGCGTCCACTCAGACGAGATGCCACACAAGTCTTTGCAATGACAGTAATAGCCCATTTATCCGACGTAATAGCCAAAGGCATGGCCGCCCACCATTAGCAGTTCTTTACCTCCAAACCAATACACTGTGTTAAGTTTATAGCAAACTTTATGCCTAATATTAAAAAATTATATATCATTCATTTTGTATTCCCTGAGTACGATAAATGACCAACATATATATATATTATTTTTAATGCAAGGAAGAAGGAACCAAAGGCCACGAGCCCGCAAACCGTTCCTTCCAAGAAAAAAAGCAAAATACAAATGAGAGCCAAATTCAAGATCCGTTCATTTCGAGATGCCTGGACACACTTTCTATCTATCTGTCTATTGCCAGACGCCATAATCCCGTAAGAAGGTGGCCATTTGACTTTGAGTTAGTTGTTTTACGGGGAGGGGCACTAACCCTCCACCAACCCACTTGTTGACACGTAGGGAGCACGTATGGTTTGGTTATATGGTTACCACCCAGCGTTGTAAATGGTTTCTTGGCTTACAGGAAACCATTTGGCTTGTCACTCAATGTAAAGCCACCTGTAAAGGAAGACAAGCAATAAGAAGTGACAGGAAAGATGGGAGAAATAGGAAGAGAGGAGGACAGGCACAGAAAAAGAATGATAAAGGCTAAGGAAGAAGTTGGCAGCACTACAACAAGTGAGTGGATGATGGTCATCATCACCTACCACTGTGTGTTTGAAAAACAGGAGATCATCGGAAGTAGGAAATACAGACAAAGTGAGACAGTTCCAGAGCTGACCTGTTGCATAAATGAAGGACTGGGAATAACGGTTAACTCTTGCATTAGAGAGTTGGACAGAAAAGGGATGAGAGTTTGCTGCTAGACGGGTGTTACGCACCCGTCGTAGGGGTGGAGGGATGCAAGCAGACAGTTCAGAGGAGCAGTGACCATTGAAGTAGTGATAGAAAAGAGATAAAGAGGCAACAGTGCGGCGAAGAGACAGAGGTTGAAGGAAGCCAGTAAGAGTAGCAGTGACCATTGAAGTAGCGATAGAAAAGAGATAAAAGATGCAACAGTGTGGCGAAGAGACAGAGGTTGAAAGGAGCCAGTAAGAGGAGGAGAGTTAATGAAGTGAAAAGCCTTTGACTCCACCCTATTGAGAAGAGCTGTATGTGGGGAGCCTCCCCACACATGAGAGTTGTACTCTACACAGGGGTGAATAAAACCCGTGTATAAAGTCAACAATTGTGCAGGGGCAAAGAAGGTACGGGGTCGGCTTAGCACACCTAATCTCTTGCAAGCAAATTTTATCAGAGATGTAATATGATCTTTCCAAGAAAAGTCCCGAGTGAATGAAACCCCAAGCATGTTCAAGGATGATGCAGGATTGAGCTGGATATTATTAAACATTAGTGGGTATTCCTGTAGAAGATTTTGTCAGGTTGACAGGTGTAAAAACTGAGTCTTTGGTGCATTAACAACAAGATTATTTTTACTTCAGTCAGAGATACGAGCCAAGTCAGACATTAGGTGTGCCACAGCACACGTGGCGTCACAAGAATACTACGCCTGAGAGGAAAACTCTGATTTCATATTTGGATTTACCATAAAAAAGTACAGCCATTTAGAGCAGCCATCAATTTCCTTGGACAAAATTGTTGTTATTATTATTTTTAGGCTTTGCCAAGACTGATATGGAGGAGAAACAGAAGACAGTTGTAGTACTGAGTTTGAACGAGGTGAAGATGGATGATAGAGATGTTGAACAAGGTGATAGAAGTTGAACGAGGTGGAGCAAAGATGTGGCCAACGCGTATGAAACCTGATGTAGCTGCTGCCATCATACGTGTACTTGACATCCTCCAAGGTGATGTAGCTGCTGCCATCATACGTGTACTTGACATCCTCCAAGGTGATGTAGCTGCTGCCATCATACGTGTACTTGACATCCTCCAAGGTGATGTAGCTGCTGCCATCATACGTGTACTTGACATCCTCCAAGGTGATGTAGCTGCTGCCATCATACGTGTACTTGACATCCTCCAAGGTGAGACTTAACTTTCTCTTTGACACATTGCAAAATAGGACTCTTGTTAGCTCAAAATCCAAGTTCATTTTATGGGCAAAAAATTGAGTAAAGTTGGTATAATGACGACAAGTTTATCTGTCTGTCTGTCTGTTAATCTATTGCCAGACGCCTTAATCCTGTAAGGGGTGGCCACAAACAAATTACCTCCATGTCGCCCTGTCCCCTGCCATTTCGTAGCCCTTTCCACCAGCTCACACCCCAAACAAATCGCCTCCATGTCACCCTATCCACTGCCATTTCGCTGCCCTCCCCACAGTTCACACCTCAAACAAACCGTCTCCATGTCACCCAATCCCCTGCCATTTCGCTGCCCTCCCCCCAGGTCAATAAAAAAATGGTGGTGTAATTTAGCCGTGCTTCTTGGCCTGTACTGTATACCTGTGGGTGAATGTCTTTTCCGTGATAATTGTGTAGTTACCAAGTGTTTAGCTACATTTGACTGATGCAAGTACCTGCCAGGGTTGATGACAGCCAAGCATGTACTGTACTTTGGTGTAGAAGTGGACTGACTTAGCATTACTACTGAATGCACACACTTTGTATTGTTTATAAAGGCTCCAGCAGCAATGCCTCAGCCTTGGTCACCTAATGGCGCCTCTACACGCTGCTCAATCTCTGGCAGTCTTCCTGTTCACTCCCTTACCCCTGATGTCACACTGTTAGTACTGTATCATTTATAAAGGCTCCAACCTGCTTCAGTGCATCTATCTTGGTCAGTTAATGGCGTCTCTCCACGCTGCTTAATCTCTGGCAGCCTCCCTATGGACCTTTACCCCTGATGTCACACTCTCAGTATTTTATCATTTATAAAGGCTCTAAACTGCTTCAATGCATCTACTTTGGACACCTGATGGTGGCTCTCAATGCAACTCGATCTCTGGCAGCCTCCCTATTCAGTCTTTTATGCCTGAGTTCACACTCCCAGGACTGTATTATTGATAAAGGCTCCAACATGCATGCACTGGTCTTGGTCACCTAATGGTGGATTTCCTGCACGCTGCTCGATCTCTGGCAGCCTCCCTATTCAGTCCTTTATCCCTGAGGTCACACTCTCAGTACTGTATTACTGATATAGGCTCCAACATGCATGCATTGGCCTTGGTCACCTAATGGCGCCTTTCCATGCTGCTTGATCTCTGGCAGTCTCCCTATTCAGTCCCTTATCCCTGCCATATTATTATTCAGATTTTAACACTCTTAGCCAATTTAAGGTAAAATGTGATAAGTAACAAAGAAGCACTAGGTTAAATAGCTACAGAAGATGTGCTAGGAACCTCTTAAACTAGACTCATTTTACTCTAGCCTGGCCTAAAATTGACAGCTGCGTAGCGGCTGTAAACATGATTGGTTTTGGGGTGTGCAGAGAAGGAATGCAGTGCCAGGAGACGTGACACTCGCACAGGTGAAGAGTGCTGTGAAGCGGCTGAAAAATGGGAAAGCAGCTGGGGTTGATGAGGTGCATGCAGAGATGCTTAAGTGTAGTGGAGAGAGTGGAATGAAGTGCTTGTTGGAGATAATATATGTAAGAAGGCATGGATGAGTGAAACTGTGCCCACAGAGTGGAAAAAGGCTGTGATTGTACCCCCGTACAAAAATAAAGGTAAGCGAAGTGAGTGCAAGAATTATCGTGGCATAAGCTTATTAGAGTGTGGTAGGGAAGGTATATGGAAGAATTATTATAGAGAGAGTAAGAGAGATGTCAGAAGTCGTTGTGGGTGATGAACAGGGTGGGAGACGTGTGGATCAAATATTTGCAGTGAGACAGATAGAGGAGAAGGCTTGTGAGAAGGATTATAAGGTGTTTATGGCATTCTAGGATATGAAAAAAGCATACGACAAAGTAGACAAAGAAGCATTGTGGAAGGTTTTGTGCATGTATGGTGTAGATGGTAAGCTGCTAGGTGCTGTCAAGAGCTTTTATGATGGTGGTGAGGAGTGTTTAAGGGTAAATGGGCATCTAAGTGAATGGTTCACGATCGGTGTGGGTGTGCGACAAGGATGTGTGATGCACCCATGGTTGTTCAATATATATTGAACAACCATGGATAGGATGATGAGAGAAGTAAGAACACGAGTAATGGAGAGGGATGGCGTTGGTAATGAATGGTGATGGATGGAATATCTCATATTTATTGTATGCTGATGATGCAGTACTGCTTGCAAGTACCGGACAAGAACTTGGTAGGCTAGTACAAAGTTTTGCTGACGTCTGTGAGTGTCGTGCCTTGAGAATAAATGCAGGAAAGAGTAACATGATGGTTAATGAGAGAGAAGGTGACTCCCAGTGTGATGTTACAGTGAATGGAGAGAGACTGGAATTGGTGAGAGAGAGTTCAAATATTTGGGTACAGTGATAGAAAAGAGAGGAAAATGTGCATAAGAAGTGGAAAGTAGAGTGACACAAGGAAGGAAAGTAGCTGGTGCAATGAAGGCCTTGATAAGAAACAGAGGCTTGGGTGTTGCAGCTGCACGGGGCTTACATGGAGTGTTAGTGCCAACTTTAACATATGGATGTACGACTGTGGTGTGGCATGTAAATGAAAAGTCAAGAGTGAGAGCACTGGAGATGGGACTGCTGAGGAATGTATGTGGAGTACAGAGGGTGGAAAGGATACGAAATAATGTGATTCATGGAAGTTGCGGAGTGACGAAGTCTGTGTGCACCAGAATCGAAGAGAGTGTACTGAGATGGTATGGACATGTGGAGAGAATGGATAACAATAGAGTGGTGAAAAAGGTACTGTATATCTGAGCGAATATGAAGAAGGGAGTAGGCAAGGAAGGGTCAAGGAGAAGGTGGAGAGATATGGTGGATGAGTGTGTTAGGAAGAGAGGTTTGGAAGTCGTTGAGGCTAGGGACTGACAAGAGATCGAGCTGGCTGGATAAATGTTGTGAGGAGAAGTGCATGATCAGGGATTTGGCACTCCTTTTTAACGTGGCAGCATCCGGACTGACTCAATCCGATGTGTTTACGTGAAGCTACAGAACGTAGAGAATGTTTTGGGGGTATCAGATAGAGCCGTGATTCGGAGGGCCTGAATGATGAGCGAAGGGAAGTGTGACCCATTGGTCTAGGCAAATTTGGGCTGTCTGGAGATTGCTACTCCTCACCCTGCCCTAAGGTGGGAAAGGATGTCCCAATGATGATGATGATGATGATGATGATGACAATGGTGGAGGATGATGCTAGCCACAAAGAAGCGCTGTGGAAAGGATATAGAGCCATAGTACTGTCTTTTTATGATGCTAGTCACAAAGAAGTGCTGTGGAAAGGATGTAGAGCCATAGTATTGTCTTTTTATGATGCTAGTCACAAAGAAGTGCTATGGAAAGGATGTAGGGCCATAGTATTGTCTTTTTATGATGCTAGTCACAAAGAAGTGCTAGGGAAAGGATGTAGAGCCATAGTATTTTTATAACGCTAGTCACAAAGAAGTGCTATGGAAAGGATGTAGAGCCATAGTATTGTCTTTTTATGATGCTAGTCACAAAGAAGTGCTAGGGAAAGGATGTAGAGCCATAGTATTGTCTTTTTATGATGCTAGTCACAAAGAAGTGCTAGGGAAAGGATGTAGAGCCATAGTATTGTCTTTTTATGATGCTAGTCACAAAGCAATGCTATTGAAAGGATGTAGAGCCATAGCATTGTCTTTTTATGATGCTAGTCACAAAGAAGTGCTATGGAAAGGATGTAGAGCCATAGTATTGTCTTTTTATGATGCTAGTCACAAAGAAGTGCTATGGAAAGGATGTAGGGCCATAGCATTGTCTTTTTATGATGCTAGTCACAAAGAAGTGCTAGGGAAAGGATGTAGGGCCATAGTATTGTCTCATTCTGCCACTGAACTAAGAAACAAGCTGAAAAACTGTGAAAATCTGGGCCAAGTTAGAGTGAAAATAGTATAGTAATACTGGTAGTATCCAATGTTTGGTTACCTACTGCCAGACGCCTTGATCCCGTAAGGGGTGGCCACAAACAAATCACCATCTTCTCCCTGTCTGCCGCCATTGCACTGCCCTCCCACCAGCTTGCAACCCCTCTCTATACTCCATCCCTCCATCTCATCCTCAGCCTCTCCCCCTGCACCTCACTCACATACTCTCCTCGTTAGTCTCTCACAAACTGATATATATTGAGGCTATGGCAATATACTGACGCTGAAAATGGTTGGAGTAAAGACGCTGAAAGAGGTGAAGACATGGCCGATAATGAGAAGTTGAACGAGGAGCAAAGGTGTGGACAACGAGTGGCAAACAGCTTGATGTAACTGCTGTCGTCAGCGGTGTAAGTCAGCCTTCAAGGTAAGACCAACTTTCTTTTTACTATAATTGACACGTTGCTTTGAAAAGAAGCTATATCACCTCAAAACCCAAGTTAATTTAAGGGTGAACAATGGAGATAGTATATGACAAGCCTTTCCTGGCCCCATAAAGTTGGTCTGAGGTGCTGGGCTGGAGTCTTCCTCTAATTTGCCTCAACATAACCAGTTCTGGATTACTTAGTCAAAAGGATCAAAGCAAATGACTCCAGACTTGTACAAAAAATACCCACTGAGGTTGTTCAGTGCCCACTGAGGTTGTTCAATGCCCACTGAGGTTGTTCAGTGCCCACTGAGGTTGTTCAGTGCCCACTGAGGTTGTTCAGTGCCCACTGAGGTTGTTCAGTCCCCATTGAGGTTGTTCAGTGCCCACTGAGGTTGTTCAGTGCCCATTGAGGTTGTTCAGTGCCCACTGAGGTTGTTCAGTGCCCACTGAGGTTGTTCAGTACCCACTGAGGTTGTTCAGTGCCCACTGAGGTTGTTCAGTGCCCATTGAGGTTGTTCAGTGCCTACTGAGGTTGTTCAGTCCCCATTGAGGTTGTTCAGTGCCCACTGAGGTTGTTCAGTACCCACTGAGGTTGTTCAGTGCCTACTGAGGTTGTTCAGTGCCCACTGAGGTTGTTCAGTGCCCACTGAGGTTGTTCAGTGCCCACTGAGGTTGTTCAGTGCCCACTGAGGTTGTTCAGTCCCCACTGAGGTTGTTCATGGTACAGCTGATGCTTTGTGTACACTGACAGGTTGTTGTGGGATCAGCCCCAGTCTTTCTGGTCAGACCCATCAACCACAGGCAAGTAACCACCCCTGCAGGGTTATCACATCCAGTGTACTGGTGTTCACTTGTGGCTGATAGTGCCTCACCACAGCCAGACACTGGGAAAAGTGTGGTTTGGTTTATGGGTGGATGCCACATTTGCATCTCCACCCATTTAACGGGCACTGTAGTTGGCTGCACTTGACCCCATGGTGTGGTTATATGGTTACCACCCAGCACTGTAAATGGTTTACTGGGTTACAGGGAACCATTCGATAAACACAACAAAACTTCTTCCACCTGCTGGGCACAAAAACTAATGCCATTAAGATGTGTAACACTGAATCTGTGCAGGTACTTTAATAATAATTTTCATTTTAGTTATTCATGGCAGTCAGTGGCATAAAATACACAGGTGGTTAATGTACTATGCTAACTTAAGGGGGTCAACAGGCTGACCCTGACTGCTGCCGAGGAGCACCGACATACTGCCAAGCCTCACCCAGGCTGGAGTGAGGCGTAGGGGACACACCGCCTAATCTTTACCCCGCTGAGTTTCAAACCCTTGCGGGTCTTGCACCACAGTGTGCTTTGAGCTACACTTGACAAGGGAGACCTCACCTCACCCACACAAGCAGTGCGGTCTGAGTGGGGCTCAAACTCAGGGCACTTGAATTGGGAGTCCAGTGCTCTATCAACCACACCACCATGTGTATACTTGTGGGTGAATTTCCTGCCGCATTTCACTGATGGAAGTACAGTAATCCCTCGATTATCCGACGTAATATAGCCAAAGGCATGTCCACAAAATGGATCCGTCCGGATAATGGACTTCTCCCCTGGCCCCCTTCACACATAACCTAACTTTGAAAGCCAGTGTAAAAGGACACTACAGTACATCGTACAACCTGGTGTTTAACACTACTCCATCTAGTCAAGCAGACCTATAAACCACAGCCAAGCAATTACCAAGGTTAAGTAAACCCATCAACCACACACAAGCAATCACCACTGCAGAGCCATACCCTTCAGTGACATGAAAAAGGCATGAAAAAAACGGCTACACAAGAAAAATGCAATGGGCACACAAAACATAATGGTAGAATGGAACAACATCATTGTAAAACAGAATCAATCATAGTACAGTACAGAAATCTAGAATAAAATCAAGGTGAACACCCATGATTCCTGGCAGGGTGTCGTGCTGAATAACCCACTAGCTCCTTGACTCTGTTGCACTGCGACTGGCAATTCTGTTGCACTGCACTGTACATCCAATGTGGTCTAGTGGGGTACCCTGATGCACTGCACTGTACCCTGATGCACTGCACTGTACATCCTGATGACCTTAGTTGCAGTCAGAGTCAACAAGGAGCTTCAGCAGTTGGTCCAGGGGAGCAACTGTGGTATGTGGTGATGAACTGCCAACTTCAGGTAACTCAGAAGACAACTGCAAACTCACGTCCAGGGGAGACACAATGGCTGACGATGTGCTGGGTTCTGGTTCCGTCGCTGAAGATGTGGTTTGACGCTGTGATGGTGGCAGAGCAGAGGTGGACTGGGCAGGGGTCAGAGGCCTGAAAATGGAGTCGATCATGGACTGGCAATAGGAATGATGATTCAGGTGTCGGATGACTCTCTGCCACACAGAACGCCGATCCTCCACAAGGTGAAAAGGCACCATCTCTCTGTCACATTCCAGGTGCTCAGCATACTCATGCACCTGCTCAAGACGTGCTCGTATGTGCTCAGGTGGGGGATGGCTGGAATAATGTAGTTCTCTGGGTCATCCTTGTCATTCTTGTCACTCTCTTCTGGTCGGGCAGCAGCAACAGAAGTGGCAGTCTCGACATCAGACATAACCTGAAAGCCAGAATTGCCCCCATCCTCATCTAACCACTCCCACACGTCATCAACATCCACAGCCTCACCTGCGTTACAAAGCCGAGTGTGGAAGTCATCCTTGTCAAAGCCCAGAAAGTCGTGTCTGCTCTCATGTCCCTGAGGGAGACAAGACCAACCACTTTCTAGGGTTTTCACAGAGACTTCCTTCCATGCACTTGCTCAGCTGAACACTGCAGACTTAAGGCTGTAGCACCGCATGTTTTCTACTGTCCTCTGCCCTCGTGTGTCCAGCCCCTGACTACTTGTCCTCGTCCTCAAGAACAACCATCACCTCGTTCATGAATCTCCATCGCTACAGCCTCTTCGTGGCCACGGTAACAGCCTGGTCAATCAGTTGAATCAGAGCAGTGGTATTAGGTGTTAAAAACAAGCACCTAATGTGACCGTCATCTGCAACCAATTCCTTCTGGGAGGGATGCATGGGAACATTGTCCAGTAGAAGAGCCTTTACCTGGTCACAAGGGATTCCAAGTTCCTTTGTTTGATAACGGATGACCTCCTTGACAAAATGCCTGTTGAACCAATCTGTGAAGATCTTGGAGGTAAACCAGGCCTTCACAGAATGGTACCACACAACAGGAAGGACATCCATTAGCCCACAAAGGCAAAGGGGCTGCTGTGCCTGACCAACAATAATGGGCGTCAGCCAGTGCACCCTGTTAGCACCGGCACAGTGTAAAACAGATACCCGTTGCTTAGACAACTTGTGGTCAGGTACATGCTTCTCCTTCTCATCTACCAGAGTGTTTGTAGGCACTGAGTGGTGGAAGAGGCCAGTTTTGTCAGTATTATAGATCTGACCGGAAGCGAGACCCTTCTCAATCATGTCTACAGTAACAGTATCTGATGAAATTCCTCTACCCCCTCCTCACTGGCGTCAACAGCTTTGACACTGGTTGTACGATTTGTAAGGCCATGTTGAAGCTTGACCCTGAACTAACAACCTTCAGATGCCTTGAAGTCAGGGACATTGTGAAGGTGGGCAATCTTCCCAACAGCGCCTTTCAACTTGGTACCATGCACTTGCACTCCTGCAGTCCATTGCTGGCAGTACCAGATCTATGTCGAATGGTTGACACTGGCATGCTGAGGATGCCCATAGCCTTCCGTATGGCACTGCGTCTGTTGCTCTTGCCAAAGTCTGCTGTGTACTAGGTTAGTTTGTCACGGGATTTCCTAATGTCATGCAGGGTTCAGCGGACCAGGTCGTACTTCTTTAAGATGCTAGGAGTCAACCATCCCGCATCAATCTTACCGAGGATCTCTTGCTTTTTCTCCAAAGTCATCACTACCCTCTTCCTTTTCTGTGGCGGAAGGGCCATCATTACACACCCTAGGAAGAGGCATGCAAGGAATAGCAAGGCCTGAAGCAGGTAGAGAACAACCACAAAAGCCACCACGTGTGCTGCCATAACAACAATACAAAAGAGGAGCTGTTCACTACACGGTCAACGTGTGGGAACTGGGAAGGGCCGAGGGGGTCTCTACCGGACACTGGGTGAACTACCCAGCCAGACAGCGTGGCGCCACTGGGCTATTCCCATCCAACCCGGAAAAAATGTTCTTGCAGCCATAATTTCCACCTGGATGCAAGCATTTTATCTGGATAAAATGGAAAAATGTACAGTTGGCCAAGATGAAAGTGCAACCAAATATGCTGGTGTGTGGCTATATCTGGCAGCTGCTCCCTAGTAAACACTCGTATTTTTTCAATGGATTACACAGAACCTACAACCTTTGTAAGGATGCACGTGATTGGCTGAAGCGTTAAGTATCGGAACAAATGTATCGACCCTTGTTTATTATAAAATATTAACTACGTGGCAAGAAGTAATGTATACAGATAATGTCTAAGTACTAAATAAGCAAGATGCAATTGCAGTTACAGTATGAATAACATTTAGGAATGAGTACCGGTTAACTTAAATGTAAGCATTCAGAATAGTGTTTCAGAGGTTAGTTTCGAATGAGTTTGACTTTTGAAGCAGTGGAACCTGTCCGAGGCACATTGTCTACTGTAGTTGGTGCTGGTATCTATCGAGATGCAAAATTTCCTTACGAAATGGGCTAATATGAGAGGTTAGGCAATTACACACTCTCAGGAATTCTTCAGCGTAATATATGTGATATAAGATTGGCCATTCCAGTTCAATGTCACTAGCAATGAAAATTTTGTAAATCCTTTATGCAAGTCTTATGATATTCCCTCAGTACGATGTCATTTATAATTAATTCACTTTGGTTACAGGAAATTAATTTTAACTAAGAGAGAATAATTGCCTGCTTAGCTAAAGAAACTACCTTAACTATTCCCCCTACTATCATGCTTCGTAACCGAATACGTGATGCAGTTTAAGTACTTCATTGCAAATTGGTACTAACAGCAGCGAGTGTCCACACTATGAATCTGGTAGCCCGCTACTTGTAGAGCTCCACCGTGAGTAGTGGCTCTCAACCTCGTGTAAATTACCCCCAGCGCAGTCACTGCAGTCATTCTGCATTTAAACACATTCTTCGTCATATATACGCTAGGTCCAGTGTCTACATAAAAGGATGTATTGTTTGTGTATATTATGGCCAATGATCCAAAAGTATTTAGAATGTAAAAAAACAGGTAAGGTAAGCTGCAATGTTCTAGTAAGTCACCAGGGATCAAACTCGCTGCCCTAAACCCGCACCCATTCACCCTTCCTCCATTTCCCTATGTCAGTGCACCTCGCCGCATCACCGTCCATTCGACAACAGATATGACCTAACTACCTCAAATAAGTTGATGTTCGTGTAGAAACTATAATCACCATCATCATCATCATCATCTGGACCTCCTTTCCCACCCAAAGGCAGGGTGAGGAGTAGCAATGTCCAGACAGCCCAAACTTGCCCAGTCCAATGGGCCACACTTCCCATTCACTCATCATTCAAGCCCCCGGAATCCTGGCTCTATTGAATACGCCAAAAACATTCACCACATTCTGTAGCTTCACATAAACGTATCCGATTGAGTCAATAGATGATTAGAGTTTATAGTTTCTGCCACGTTTTTTAACATGGCAGAAATTATAAACATCTATTAAATGTTTGAATTTCGATATGATTTGTGTTGTTTGCTTTAATTTCATAGGACGTCTACTATGAGGAGATTGCTCCAGTCGAACTGGAGGGGCCTAAAAACCAAGCTCGGCATACCTCTTCACACCACACATTGCTCCCATGGATCCTTTCTCCCTTCTCATCTCACTATGGCGTGGAAAGGAGGGATACCTTTAACAAATATACAGTATATCCTCATGCCTGTCATTGCACCCATATGTGCTGGGCATCATTTTTTTTTTTTTTTTTTTTTTTTTTTTTGTCAATCATCGCGTATTTCTATGTAGTTCAGGATACAGAAACTATTTTATGAAAAGGAGGGTAGGAATAACTACGTAAGAAAACTGTGGCGTGACGAAATAGAGACGATGGGAATTTTCAGCATTTAACCTTACGTTATACCGACAAGTGTATGCTGCATACTGTTAATTATATAAGGCTAGCTAAACGGATGTCATCAGATAGGAGTTTGTGCTTAGTAATACTGCGACCGAAAATATCTGAGAGCTATATCAAACACCAACACGTTCAGCAAGATACATGAAGGTTGGTAATGAGTAATATACCTACATGTTCTTTAGAAACAGTGAAGGTTAATACTGTGTTTTCCTTTGATCAATGATGCTCTAAGATTTTAATTACAGGGAAGTGTGTATCGGGGCTCTAACACGTTCTCGTAATTCACAGTGTAGCCATGCGCTCAAAAATCAAACCACTGCATTACATTTATTATTTTTTATACACCTTCTGTTCATGCCTTTAATGCACAAGTTTTATATTTCCATCCCCTACATATTATCCCACTGTAAATAAATACATTTAATTTTTACTTACTAACATTAGTAGGGAAACAGAAATATCAACCTGCATGAGAGTTATTAAATGTGCTCCATAAAAAGCATGACAAGGGAGTGTTGCAAGAAACAATATTACTGGACAGTTCAGTACTTTGTCCAACCAGCAGTCTTCACGATTACACTGTGGAGGCGCTCTGGGACGGAAGCCACGTGCTTGTGAATGAGAGTCGGTTTCCCTCTCAAGACTTGCCACGCTGGTGTCATGTATTGCATGAGTTGCTCTGCCGTTCTTTCCAGCGCTGGCTACCATATATTCACAATGTTAGCTCACACTTCTTCTATGGGGTTCATGTCAGGGCTGTTGCTAGGCCAGGGTAGATCAGCGTGGCACTGATCCTCAGACCATCGTTTCACTACCCTAGCTGTGTGAATAAGGCTGTTATCCTGTATGAAGATAATGGTCTCTGGATATGGTAGGGCGTAGGAGCGGACAGAGGGCATCATCACTTACTCAAGTATCTCCAGATACTTATCTGAAGTGAACCTACCCTCTATCCGTGTGATCTCACCAACCCCATACAGGAAAATCCATCCCCACGCGTTGCAAGTCACATGGCCGCAGCGAGCTATCTGGTAGATGTTCTCCTCATACCTAGAAGACATGTTATATAATGTATAAAGATATGTTTTGGTTTTTATTTCGTATGTTCACACTTGTAAAATCTATCTATATCTATCTATCTGTCTATCTATATCTATATCTAAACCTATCTTTCTATATATCTATCTATATCTGTATCTGTATCTCTCTCTCTCTCTCTCTCTCTCTATAATTACTTCGTATTGTCTCTCCCCCAGCAGTGAGGTTTCCCATAAGATGTGGAGCTGAATGTTTTCTCATCAGAGAAAACTACTCTCCCCCAGTGGTCCAAGCCATCCTCCACGTAACTCTGGGCAAACTGGAGCCGAAATTCCCGATGATGTTCCGTTAACCTGGGTTTGATCGCTGATGTTCGGTGGCTATAGTCCATTTCCTTCATCCTCTGCCGTATAGTCTCTGCAGACACATCCAGCTGTAACTGTTCTCTAGCTGCCATAGTCTCGCTGAGTGGATGGGTTTCAAAATACTCGCATACGCTGATCCTCATCAGCCGTGGTTTTCCTCAGCCGTCCTGGTTTAGGGTGATCTCTCAGATTGCCTTCCGCCTCCCACCTCTTGAGCCAGCGATATACTGTACAGTGGTGCGGTGAATGCCAAGTTCCTCTGCTATATCGCACGTTGATAGGCCACTCTCAATCCCACTAACCTCCCTCGCAGGGCAAGTGTGTCACCTTGACGCTGTTCTTTATTTGCTGCCATGACGAGCTATGACGGTGTGGGTGAGATGCATGGATCCTTCATCACATAATTATGGTGTGAGGAAATGAATGAGACTTTATGGCAGCATGCTCTTATTATCTCATCTATTAATTCGACCTCCCCATCTATTCAAGCCCAACATATGATAATTTAATTAATTACTTTCTTTAATCACTGAACTATATTCAGTGGTTTTGATGCATGGTAAAATACTTGCGTTTCACCGTTTAGGTCATGATACGAAACCATCCTGCTACCGCTAGACTCCTGTGTGCTATGATGCCAGCTACTGTGATTGTGAACTGATATTAAGGCACTTTTAGTTCTCCGTAATTAATCATCTCACATATCTGAATATAGTCCAACAGTTACTGGTGAACGTGTTGGTGTTTGATATAGCTCTCAGATATTTTCGGTCGCAGTATTACTAAGCACAAACTCCTATCTGATGACATTCGTTTAGCTAGCCTTATATAATTAACAGTATGCAGCATACACTTGTCGGTATAACGTAAGGTTAAATGCTGAAAATTCCCATTGTCTCTATTTCGTCACGCCACAGTTTTCTTACGTAGTTATTCCTACCCTCCTTTTCATAAAATAGTTTCTGTATCCTGAACTACATAGAAATACGCGATGATTGACAAAAAAAAAAAAAAAAAAAAAAAAATGATGCCCAGCACATATGGGTGCAATGACAGGCATGAGGATATACTGTATATTTGTTAAAGGTATCCCTCCTTTCCACGCCATAGTGAGATGAGAAGGGAGAAAGGATCCATGGGAGCAATGTGTGGTGTGAAGAGGTATGCCGAGCTTGGTTTTTAGGCCCCTCCAGTTCGACTGGAGCAATCTCCTCATAGTAGACGTCCTATGAAATTAAAGCAAACAACACAAATCATATCGAAATTCAAACATTTAATAGATGTTTATAATTTCTGCCATGTTAAAAAACGTGGCAGAAACTATAAACTCTAATCATCTATTGACTCAATCGGATACGTTTATGTGAAGCTACAGAATGTGGTGAATGTTTTTGGCGTATTCAATAGAGCCAGGATTCCGGGGGCTTGAATGATGAGTGAATGGAAGTGTGGCCCATTGGACTGGGCAAGTTTGGGCTGTCTGGACATTGCTACTCCTCACCCTGCCTTTGGGTGGGAAAGGAGGTCCAGATGATGATGATGATGATGGTGATTATAGTTTCTACACGAACATCAACTTATTTGAGGTAGTTAGGTCATATCTGTTGTCGAATGGACGGTGATGCGGCGAGGTGCACTGACATAGGGAAATGGAGGAAGGGTGAATGGGTGCGGGTTTAGGGCAGCGAGTTTGATCCCTGGTGACTTACTAGAACATTGCAGCTTACCTTACCTGTTTTTTTTACATTCTAAATACTTTTGGATCATTGGCCATAATATACACAAACAATACATCCTTTTATATAGACACTGGACCTAGCGTATATATGACGAAGAATGTGTTTAAATGCAGAATGACTGCAGTGACTGCGCTGGGGGTAATTTACACGAGGTTGAGAGCCTCTACTCACGGTGGAGCTCTACAAGTAGCGGGCTACCAGATTCATAGTGTGGACACTCGCTGCTGTTAGTACCAATTTGCAATGAAGTACTTAAACTGCATCACGTATTCGGTTACGAAGCATGATAGTAGGGGGAATAGTTAAGGTAGTTTCTTTAGCTAAGCAGGCAATTATTCTCTCTTAGTTAAAATTAATTTCCTGTAACCAAAGTGAATTAATTATAAATGACATCGTACTGAGGGAATATCATAAGACTTGCATAAAGGATTTACAAAATTTTCATTGCTAGTGACATTGAACTGGAATGGCCAATCTTATATCACATATATATTACGCTGAAGAATTCCTGAGAGTGTGTAATTGCCTAACCTCTCATATTAGCCCATTTCGTAAGGAAATTTTGCATCTCGATAGATACCAGCACCAACTACAGTAGACAATGTGCCTCGGACAGGTTCCGCTGCTTCAAAAGTCAAACTCATTCGAAACTAACCTCTGAAACACTATTCTGAATGCTTACATTTAAGTTAACCGGTACTCATTCCTAAATGTTATTCATACTGTAACTGCAATTGCATCTTGCTTATTTAGTACTTAGACATTATCTGTATACATTACTTCTTGCCACGTAGTTAATATTTTATAATAAACAAGGGTCGATACATTTGTTCCGATACTTAACGCTTCAGCCAATCACGTGCATCCTTACAAAGGTTGTAGGTTCTGTGTAATCCATTGAAAAAATACGAGTGTTTACTAGGGAGCAGCTGCCAGATATCGCCACACACCAGCATATTTGGTGCACTTTCATCTTGGCCAACTGTACATATAATGGTTTAATACAGCCAGATAACAGTGTCTGGGTTATGAATCATTTGGATAAATGAGGCATTACTTAACAACATGAATGAGGTCACAACCAATAAGTGCTTTGAACTACAGAATGACACTGCCATTACAGACTATTGTGATGAAGCTTAATGATAAACACTGCAAACACTGAAGCATTTCAAGTCTACTGATGCTGAAGAACAAACAGGATGTTATGTAAACACTGCAAACACTGAAGCATTTCAAGTCTACTGATGCTGAAGAACAAACAGGATGTTATGTAAACACTGCAAACACTGAAGCATTTCAAGTATACTGATGCTGAAGAACAAACAGGATGTTATGTAAACAATGCAAACACTGAAGCATTTCAAGTCTACTGATGCTGAAGAACAAACAGGCTGTTGTGCAACATAAAACGAAGGTGAAATGCATTAAGGAAGAAGAGTTTGGTGATGACATAAACGCTGGTGAAGAAAAGTTGAATGGAGTATAAAAGCAATGATGAGGGAGTGAGTCAGTGGTTTGACGTGCATAGGAAACATGCAGCTGGGCACAGTATAACACAGGTGGGAATATGTGGCTGTTAAGGAGTAAGACTCAAACAGGTGAGAGAGTTGATGGTACATGTCACAGTGGTGGAGTTACCTGCAGTGTGTGGGCGTGGGGGGCTGGCGGCTGATCCTGAAGGCAGTACATGTATATCGGGCAATTTTCTAGGGTTATCCTGGAGGACCGGATGCCACCTTGGTCTTCTTGGACGGCAAATACCAGGCCATCCTCCACCAGCGTCTTGATGCGCTGACTCATCTCCAGGAGGTTCTCAACCTGTGGGCAGTACCATACATTAGAATATATAAACAGCATCCATATATATATATATTTTTTTTAATGTGTCCGACTCTGGGCATAGGCTTCACAGCCTGCTCCCAAGGCTCAGTAGTCCTCCTTCATACCATACACCTCTACATGTCACCACTTCGGAGCCAACACCCACCGTCCATATTGAATGCATGCTAGGGCTGTCTCATACAGGACTGGTGTATTGGTATTAGCGGGGGTATTTTTACGACCTGTCGGCGGGTCTTCTGGTAGATCAGTAAAGTCTGCTTTTATGAAGTTCAAATCCTTAAACTGTTCCCTGCTCCAGGGGGATTTGAACCTGGGTCTGGTAGGACTGCAGGCTACCTGTCTACCGATTGAGCCATGGGACAATATCAGTACATTCTTATGGAAACTACTTGGAGGCAATACTGGTGGAGAAGCACAAGTAGCTACGGTAGCAGGTAACTTACTGTTATTTGCTGTGACATCTTTGTGATGGTGTTGATCTTGTCCATGATGGTGGAGGCAGGGTCTGGGTGTGGTGGAAGGGCGGGGGTGTGTGTGGCATCAGTCTCCGCTGCCAGTGCATCCAGGGCCGTCCTGATGGCCTCACGCACCTGTCCATACTAACACAAACATTAGTGCTGGAGGCTCTGCCAACTATGTACTAATGTACTATCGCAGACACTTATGGCCGGTACAACCAGCGTTGTCAATCCTCTTTTTCCTTGGTGTGAATCATGTGCAGCTCAACTCAGTTAATCCGAATCGTTAATAATACTAGTGAGAGGGAGAGTCGCCGGGAGATGTCTGGTGCAAGTGTAGGGGGTGGCGGTGTTGGGGGTGAGGTGAGGTGGGAACGTGACTGAGTAAACTTGGCATGAGTGTAATACAGACGTGGCAAAAGTGTATTTGTTAAAAACGTAGGTTTACGATGTGAATGAGCTAAAACAACCTCTTTTTAGTGGTAACGACACTGAGTTAGGGATTCCACATATATCTCAGAATGCTACCACAAGCTGTGTGTTGAGGTTAACACATACAGGAATTGTCATTTAGCGGCAGTGCTAGAAGTCTGATAAATGGTAACAGTTGGAAGTGGTGGCATGTTACATAGGTCTGACAGGTTAATAATCAGGGAAACTAATTACAGTTTGAACGAACAAGCGGCAAAAGGTATTGCCGTAGCATCTGACTTTATAACAGATAACCCATAAAGAACAGCTACAGCGTATTGTGCATAATATGACCATACCCACAATAATATGAGTTTTTTCAAATGTGTTCGACATTGCTTAAAAAAAGGCTGCAATTACTGAATCCTTGATGATTGCTTAACTTTTGACGTAGATAAGTATAATGTTTACCATGAGATCTGAACTGACTTTTATTCCGCAGTATCCTATATTTGCTTGTTCATGAATAATTGTTAATCTTTCCATTGCTATGGCATTTATAATCAGACATGATTATTTGTCTTTAGCCAACAGCACTATCTGATACGGCACATACTTTAGATTTCTGTATCTTATCTTTGTAACCCCTAAGGTGTTTGCCAGTACAATATACCCTAGTTCTTAGTAGGCCTTGAAGGGCTAACGTCATTGGCACGAGTGTATTACTCACGGTGATATTGACAGTTGGTTAGGCAAGAGAACATAATGCAACATTAATTAAGGGAATATAATATCACTGTTAATATATCTTAGTATAATATTTTACACAGACATATCCCTCAATAATGAGTCCAGCCACCTTGCTTCTCCACAACCTCCCGAAGCCTATCGGGCATGCTGGCCACCTCATTCCATACGAGGTGTGGCTTCCCTTGGAATATTTCCCAGTGAGTCATAATGTGGGCCGTCAGCTGGTCTGCCGTTTTCTCTGGTCCTGGTTGCCATGTGTTAACCAGGGTTCCCCAGATATTTTCCATTGGGTTACAGTCACAACCCTTACTCGCCCAGTGTAGGAGTTGCAGGTTTTCTTGACTACTAAACCATTCCTAACTGCTCCTGCTGTGTGTACAGGACAACCATCTTGGACAAGATGACTGGTCCAGGAGAGAAGGGGAAATTTTTCTCTCGCAGGAAGGTAGAAAGAAATCCTGCAGTATATGACTATATTTTTGCGCACTGAATCGTCCCTGCATCTTCACTACATCTCCTACGCCATGGATGGAAATATAACCCCACACATTGCATGTCACGTGCCCACTTCTTGTCTCTTTATAAACATTGTTTTGCTCATCGCTGGCAAGAACAAACATTACATAATATTAGAGGGATAACGTGTTTGTATTAGAAATTAATACAAAATAATCTATCATTGGAAATTGTAGCCTACACTGCTTTCACTCCAGTCTCTTTGGAAATCAAAGGAAGGTGATCCGTGGGTAACAACTCTATATTGTGGGAAGTTGTTGCGGAGACGTTTAGGAGTCTAGAATTACTAAAGGAAGACTATTATAATAATTCAGAACACCCACCAACACCAGGACCTTTACATATATCACTGTTAGTAATTAGTGATTTAACGAACTTATGTACCACATTAGCATTGGAAAGTGAACCGTGGCCTTTCTCATTTATCTTTGTTATTAATTACTGATTAAACGAACTTATATACCACATAAGATTAAAAAGTGACCCTTATCTTGTGTGTGTGTGGGTGTGTGGATGTGTGTGGGTGTGAATTATCAGGGTCATATACTTTAATATTATTGTTTCTGCAACAGTTCAGTTATTAAACATCACCAGGTGTTGTTCTTCCTCCACACGTGTATATTTCCGTGATGGCAAGATCGGAAAGTTTTCTCATCTGAGACCACCACCTGGACCAGAAGTTTAGGCTTTGGTTCACGTAGTGACGTGCAGAGTTAAGCCTGGCAGCACGGTGCGCTTCAGTGAGTAACTTTTTTGGCAGGAACCCGGTGATGTATTCCGGCCTTATGAAGCCGCCTCCAGACTGTACTGAGACACATCCAGTTGGAGTCTGTTCCGAAGTGCCACAGCATTCGTTATGGGGGTTTCCTCAGCTGCTTGTATAATGCGCTCATCCTGTACAGGTGTCATTACATGGGAGCGCGGTGTCCTGGCTGAGGAAATATTTTAAAGAGAATACGTACAAACAACTATTTTACATGCTCATAGGAGCGGTGTTAGAGGGAGGAGTTGGGGAACAGGGGGAGGTAGGAGGGTTGGGGTGGGCGGGGAGGTAGAGGAGAATGTTGGTGGACTGTGGTGTGAGGGAGGATTGCAAGGGAGATGATCCGTCACACTAAATTGGTGTCCTGTTACCTATACAACAGGGTTAGTATAACGTCGCTGATGCTGGTTTGCATTTTTGTAGGTCAAAAGTATGTCATACATCGTTGACGCTGTATTACGGGTTAATGTACAATTTATAACACTAGACAGTATAAATAATAATGTCAGCAAAAACATTATGAAACAGAGTCACATCAGACACGTTCGACATACACGTTTGGCAAGAAAAGTAACTACTGACCAAATCTTCCATAGTTAGGCTTTTTTACCCTGGTTAGTAAGATCTCCTGTCTCCTCCCACCTCTTGATCCATTTTGTTACAGTTGTTGGGGATATGCCTAACTGACTGGCGATGGCCCAAATACTCGAGCCTCCTTTCCGCACACCGACGATCTGCCCTCGCAGGGGTACTTGCTTTTCCTGTCTGTTCATTGTGAATCCTGAACCGTGAATGGTGCAGGAATGCTTCTTGGTGTCTGGACAACACCTCGGTATACACCTGGTCTCACTGAGAGGCGAGACTTAATGGCACCAAGTTTGAGGGTGACAATCGCCTGATGGATGGTTTGGAGGTTGACCCCTGCAGGCAGACTTATACTGGCAGTTGGCACAAGGCCTAAGGAGTGCTTGAACGAGGAGCTGTTGGTTCTATCCAGATCTAAACAGTTTGGTTTATACTTGCCCTATGACTACGAAAGATTCCAACAAGACCCATAGTCTCCAGGAGGTTATACTGTAGAACGAAGGATGGCTGGACATTTATACTGAATGAATATAAATGACAAAATTTGTGTTGTCGTTTCCATACTACTGTATGCCTTTACTTTGTGCTTGTAGTGTTACAAATTGCCAATTGTCACTACCACAATCTGTGACAGAGACTCGCATGGCGAAGATTACATGAATACAGATAAGTTAAAGGAACAGATATCTTACAATTTGTGCTCGTAACATGATAACCCCATTAACATTATAATTATCTAACTCGAAATTTATGGAACCATCAAGGAATGGATATCTGCAGTATTTCCTATGCATTGTGTAATTTAATTTATATGACACATTTGAAAAAACTCATATTATTGTGGGTATGGTCATATTATGCACAATACGCTGTAGCTGTTCTTTATGGGTTATCTGTTATAAAGTCAGATGCTACGGCAATACCTTTTGCCGCTTGTTCGTTAAAACTGTAATTAGTTTTCCCGATTATTAGCCTGTCAGACCTATGTAACATGCCACCACTTCCAACTGTTACCATTTATCAGACTTCTAGCACTGCCGCTAAATGACAATTCCTGTATGTGTTAACCTCAACACACAGCTTGTGGTAGCATTCTGAGATATATGTGGAATCCCTAACTCAGTGTCGTTACCACTAAAAAGAGGTTGTTTTAGCTCATTCACATCGTAAACCTACGTTTTTAACAAATACACTTGTGCCACATCTGTATTACACTGATGCCACATTTACTCAGTCACGTTACCACCCACCCCCACCCACCCCACCCCCAACACCGCCACTCCCTACACTTGCATCAGACATCTCCCGCCGTCTCACCAGTAAATGATTCGAAGAACTGAGTCGAGCTGCACGGGATTCACACTTAGGAAAGAGAAGACTGACAATGTTGACTGTACCAGCCATAAGTGTCGGCGATAGTACACTTCACACATCACAAGTTTATATGTCAGTGTAAGTGTGCTCATGTTACTACAGAAGCCTGGTGGTACAAGTAGAAGGGAGTGGCTGCCTACCTTCATGCTGGTGGTGACAATGTTAACATTAGGGAAATGTTCTTGGCACTTCTGCCTCCAGTCTTCAACCTCCACACTGCATTGGTCAGCGTGGTCAATGGCTGTGTCAGCCTCCTGTGCTGTGTTGGCATTCTGCAGACACTCCAGTCTGGCCTCCAGCTGCTTCACTCCTTCCTCTCCTTTTTGCTTCATGGCCACCACTCTGGCCACCTCCTCCTCTATCAGCTTTACAAATGTGGCCATGTTGTGTGTGAATTCCTCCGCCTTTTTTATCAGCTGGAGGTTTTGTTCGTTCTGGTCGGTCAGCCAGGTCCAGTACTGGTCCAGCTGGGACTGAGTGTTTTGGGAGCTGGTAACCTGGCTCCTCATGCTGTCCTTTTGCTCCCCCAGCAGGGACCAAAGCTTCCTGCTCATCCCACTGGGCCTCTCCTGGATTGTGCCACCTCTTGTTTTGACTGACATTTGTTTTTCTGCTGCAGGTTTTACACTTGGCGTTTCACCAGCTGCTCCTGTTGCCTTTACCAGCTGTCCATTTTTCAGCTTTTTGACAACAGCCTCCATTGCATAGCTTACTGGGAAATTATCCAGGGAGGTGGCGGGGTGGCTGGCACGGCAGTCAGGGCAGGTCAGCTGGTTGGCTGTGGTCAGTTGTAAGATGCAGGACGAACAAAAGGTGTGGCCACACGGCAGATTGCGTGGCCGACGCTCACTCTCATCATAGGTGATGCAGCACACACTGCACTCCTCAGGATTGTCCTGTGCAACAACAATAACATTGATTGCTTACAAGTAACACATGATGGACATTGCTGACCTTACAACCTAAAAGGCAGTTTTAATATTCATAACTCACTGATGCTAAGAAAGAAAGCAATAACATGAGCTTTATATAAATGACGTCCATACTGTACAGTCGGCCTAAGAAGTGACAGTGGAGTATCCAGAAGGTTGCAGTAAGTGATAATGGATAATATTCCTCTTATAAAGAGCAAGATGACACCTATTATGTAAAACTGTAATAGAAAACAATATCTGAAATACAAGATAGGTATCAGGTAGTACCAAGGGGAGACCATATAGAGGCATGAGAAGAGGACAAGAGATCAGGACAAGATGGACATACGTCTCCAACCACCACGCACCCCTCTTCCCCTCAACGGAATCAACTAGAGGTACTGTACAGTCACGCGCACTAATTTCTGCTCAGGGGTTACCCCTTCCTTCCTCTACCCTGGACAGAGGGAAGGGGGGAATCGCGAACAAGTCTACCCCGCCTTCTGCCCCCAACTCCCCCACCCTCCACCTCCAGCTGCCAGTTACTGATTAGACGCAAATTTTCTCATGTCCTGTAAACATGACTAAACTGTCGTCGCACACGCTTTCAACGGCCAAGATTTGGACTATATTTTTAGAATAAATTATTACCGTATTGAATGAGGAGTTGCAGGGAAGGTTTGGAGCCAGCAGATCCAGTTGTTAGAATGACTATATTTGTAGTCGCCACGCTGTCAGTGCAAAATTTAAGTCGTGTGTGTGTGTGTGTGTGTGTGTGTGTGTGTGTGTGTGTGTGTGTGTGTGTGTGTGCAGTTTATAAGCCCAGCTACCCAGCTATGTGAAGTGGAACGGTCACTCTAATAAAAATTACGAATATTGGTCTGGTGTTCTCTATTTGAACTTGGCACATAATGAGAAATACAATTATATATATAAAAAAAATTAGCTTTCCATACATCTGACCTAAGTGTGTGTGATAAATGTTGCCTGCACACGATATACGAAGGAGCGGTGACGGTATAACTGACTGCTGATCAGGCCTAAGGTGGGGGGAGGGGAGGGGTGAGAGGCGGAGAAGGCTTAAGACAAAGAACGAGAGAGAAGGGGGAGAGAAGCAAAGAGAAAGTTATATAAATTTAAAAAGAAAGAGTGAGTGGGAAAAGTAAATTCAGAGAGAGAGAGAGAGAGAGAGAGAGAGAGACAGCTGGGGGAAGTGAAAAGGTAAGCACTGGAACCCAGAATTGTGCAGCGGACGACACTGGATTACAATGATGGTGAATATTTTCAATTTGAGAATGCAGTTCAATACGGTAATAATATATTCTAAAAATATAGTCCAAATCTTGGCCGTTGAAAGCGTGTGCGACGACAGTTTAGTCATGTTTACAGGACATGAGAAAATTTGCGTCTAATCAGTAACTGGCAGCTGGAGGTGGAGGGTGGGGGAGTTGGGGGCAGAAGGCGGGGTAGACTTGTTCGCGATTCCCCCCTTCCCTCTGTCCAGGGTAGAGGGGGGAAGAAAGGGGTAACCTCTGAGCAGAAATTAGTACGCATGACTGTACATCACCCTGCTGCATTACCCTCCACCTGGACCAGCACACAACGGAATCGGGGCAGGATCTGTGTCCCAGCAGACTCCGTAAGTAGGACTACGACGACGCCCACTGTGCTTGTCAGGGGAACAACTCCTACCGTGCTCCCTCCACCTACTGCCTTCTGTAGGACTGACGACGCCCACTGTGCTCGTTGGGGAAAGGACGCCCACCGTGTTTCCCTCACCTGCAGCCCCTGCCCTGAGCAGGACCGTGGAGATGCCCACCGCACGTCTCTCACCTGCAGTCCCAGTGCCTAGCAGAATCGAGGCGGTGCCCACTGTGCCTGTCAGGGAGGCCCCGTTCACCATGTGGGCCTCATCTGCTGAACCTTCGGCACCTATAGAGGGTCACCACCCTTGCTAGCCTCACTCCTCCAGGAGACGAGTGGGTCACGCCCCTTGCTCGCCTTACTCCTCCAAAGGCCGAAAGGGACGTCCCTCTCACTCTCCCCGCACCACAGGGGGCAGAGCAGGCTCCCCAGCAGAGTCACTGCTGGAAGAGGTCTGGAGTGGCCTTATAGTGAGTCCTGGGGTACACTCATTACAACCAGCGCCCCTAAGTAACCAGTCAATGTCGGACCCCTGAAGGAGAGACCACAGGCAGCCCTTGTCAGACTCCCGACGAAGGTGAGACTGCAGACACCAGACGCAGAGGGATGCCCCCAGAACTCCCGGCCGAGACCTCCCTAGACAAGCCAGCAAACCGTCCCCCATGAGGGGCAGGTGCAAGGAAGCACGCCTACTCGACCTGTTCGGCCCCAGCCCCGAGGGCCGACACACTGACGGAGGTCCCTCCAATGAAAGGCCTCCCTCCACACCACCCAGCAGCCCTCACCCGACGATCAAGAGTAAAATAGTGGTACCACGCCCCTTCAGAGAGTGCACACCTGACGAGACACCTCCCACACCTGGGGGCCACTAGTCCCAGACTCAGATGCTTATACTTCATATAGTGTGGGTAATCTATCACATTGTATTGTGTCAAGTCACTGTATTCTTTGTGGTTTTAAGCCCTGTTCCATTGGTTGCATGCTCTGGGTCTTAGAAAGAACCCAATATTGGACCCACATACTCAGAGAGAAAGAAGTTGATCTCTGAGTACGTGGCATAACAATAAGTAAATGACAAAGTGCTTATGCACTTCAGAATTGTAGGAAACAGTTTGTTAGTTACAATAATAAGAAATCCTAAACAGAACTAACTGAAATTTCAGAACTATCGCTCAAGGACAGTCAGGAATAAGTTGCGGAGTTTAAGTCTACTGTGGTAGTAAGCAATTATTTCTGGTATCGTAAGACTGAAAAGAAAAGGCTTTCAATAAACAATGAAGATCTGTTATTTTTATTTACGAGATATTTACCGTTAGACTACTGGTTAATAGTTAAAAGTTATTTATTTCCGTTTTTGTCGTCTCCATGGATGACGACAGAAAGTGGGAATGCGGCGTAAGTTAGTAGGCGATGTTAAATGGCTCGATCAACAAGCACAAATGAAGACAACTTTTACTGACAGACATGCAGCTATTACATCGCATTTGGCCACTTTTCCACTAAGAAAAATCTGTGGAAGACTTAGTATAAGCTTGAAAACTATCACTTAATGAAATATAAAAGAACCTTGCCAATTTGCTGAGAGTCTGAGCTCCATGGAGGATGCAAATTGTTTCATAGTCTGTATTATCCTCGGTGCCTGAACAACGGGCAAGAGTAATAAAATGCAATAAAAACAGCAGTGAGTTCCACACTTCCAACTCAGTATTTTCAATTAGACAAGACACAGCAGTTTTTTTTTAAAAGAAAAGTATTCCAGATTTAAAAGATGGAACAAGTATGCACTTTTGCATTGCACAAGTTTGTAAGCCCATGTTCTAGTCCTCTTTACTACCTAGTGTCAGAGAAAAAGATATAATCTGTCATACCTATAGTCGCACCACATGACTCTGAGGTTGTCATTATCGTACCCTGGCAACCTACCAGTCAGAAGTGCATCCAATTTCGTATCATATTATACACAAATCATATTATTATGCACGAATATATTATACATGAATATTATTATACACGAACATATTATACACGAATCACATGCGTCTCATACACGAAATTGGATGCACTGTTGAGGGGTAGGTTGCCACGGCATGATAAAAACATCCTCAGAGTCACACGCCACGACTACAATAATTTTGTATCAATAGGGTAGTATATAATTACATTGATTATATGCTAGGGGAGGCAAGGAATAAGAGGCAGAAAAGATCTTGCTGCAGCTTTGGGTAGGGTATCCTTACTAAGAATAATTTTTGTGACATCCTTATTGTTCCTATGTCATCACCACTGCATTTGAAAAGCAAGTAGTGTATTGCATTCACTAGAATTTTCCTAGGTTGGCCTTCGAAACTAGATAATCAGTTTTTGAAATCCTGGGACATACACACGAGCACGGGGATATGCTGTGCACCACGCGCCGAGTAATACATTACATATTCAAATCGGGAAAACATATGTTACAGGTTAGCTTCTAATATATCATTGCCTCATGTTATTCATTTCTCATAATTATTAGCGTGATATACTATTTCTTTTCTTTTCCGTATAACGTGCTGAAGTACAGAAATTTTTACCTTGAAATCAGTAAGTTTTCACGGAAAGCATGGCAGTACAGAGTGTCTGAAGCAATCTGAAACTCTGTCATCACTTCTTGGGGCGACTGTACAAGTGGTGGTCTGATAACAGTATGGTGAACATGCCATAACAGAATATGCTATTGTACTGTAACATGTACAGTAACACTAATATTAATAGTGAGAGACAGTACAGTAGTGAATACTGATCTTTTTATCCACAAAATGTATGTCCAACAACATATGAATTAAGAACCTTTGTACACAAGTCCTGAATGTGACAACCTCCTTTGTATAGTACAGCATAGTGTGTGTGTGTGTGTGTGTGTGTGTGTGTGTGTGTGTGTGTGTGTGTGTGTGCTTCTCACTGCCTCAAATACACAAAGCACAAGCCATGTACTGTCAGCAGGGTAACACTGTTGTTGTTGAAAGATTCCCTGCACATATAGTGCAGGCCGGGCCATACATTAGCCCGGTCAGTGGTGTATGGGCTGATTAAAAACAGTAAGTGGGGAGGACAGGACCTGGGGATTGCCCAGCACACACGTCCTGTCTCCTGACTGGCTTTGTGGTGTGTGTGTGCAGGGTAACAGTGTACTCACCATATTTGTAGTAGTGGCACTGTTGACTCTGTAGTGACTGGTGACCTGGAAAAATATAACAAGTGTAAATTCTTCCATTAGTTTAAGTTAGTCATTATAAGTTCCATCCCTGTATTAAGGCCTTCACTACCATCACCTCCTTATATATTGTGGTTGCAATCACATGGTTATATATTGTGGTTGCAATCACGACATGGTTATTTCTATTATTGTCAGGTCGCTAATCACATGGTTATATATTGTTGTGCAATCACATGGTTATATATTGTGGTTGCAATCACATGATTATATACTGTGGTTGCAATCACAGGGGTTATAATATAACCCTGTGGATTGCAACCACAATATGGCTAACCATGTGATTGCAAGCACAATATATAACCCTGTGATTGCAAGCACAATATATAACCCTGTGATTGCAACCACAATATATAACCCTGTGATTGCAACCACAATATATAACCATGTGCTTGCATCCACAGTATATAACCCTGTGATTGCAACCACAATATATAACCCTGTGCTTGCAACCACAATATATAACCCTGTGATTGCAACCACAATATATAACCCTGTGATTGCAACCACAATATATAACCCTGTGATTGCAACCACAATATATAACCCTGTGATTGCAACTACAATATATAACCATGTGATTGCAACCACAATATATAACCCTGTGATTGCAACCACAATATATAACCCTGTGATTGCAACCACAATATATAACCATGTGATTGCAACCACAGTATATAACCATGTGATTGCAACCACAATATATAACCTTGTGATTGCAACCACAGTATATAACCATGTGATTGCAACCACAATATATAACCATGTGATTGCAATCACAATATATAACCCTGTGATTGCAACCACAATATATTATATTGTGGTTGCAATCACAGGGTTTTGGTGATACAGGGGCAGCAGAGCTGAAGTGTGTACGAGGTAAGCAAAGATAATATAACCTTACCACGATTTTTTGGTCTTTTTTTTTCTCAATAATATCATTTAAAAAAACATATGCATAAAACAGACGGCATTGTATTTGAACACAAAACACCATTTAAATATTGTGTGTGTGTGTGTGTGTGTGTGTGTGTGTGTGTGTGTGTGTGTGTGTGTGTGTGTGTGTGTGAGCATAAGCTTCCTGTGTGTACATGTGTGGCATGCATGCATGTGATGTACACACGGGAATGTATTGATTAGCAGAGTCCTCTCTGTTGTCTGGGAATGTGTTCATTTGTACTTTGAGGTGTGCTGTGTTGTGATGTGTTGTAACACGTGTACAGTATTGTCTTGTGTTTATTTTTGTGCCGTGTTGCAGTGTGTTGTGGTGTAGTGTGTTGTGCTGCATTGTGATGTGGTTTGCTGTGTGGTGTTGTAGTATGTTGGATCGTGTTAATTTCTGCTGTGTTGTGGTGTGCTGTGTATTTGCACTTTGTTGTGGTGTAGTTGTGGTGGGTTGTGACGTGTGTTTTGCTGTGGTATGGTGTGGTGTGCTTGGGCATGTTGTGGTGTGGGCATGTGTGGTGTGGTGTGGTGTGGAGCATGTGTGGTGTGGTGTGGTGTGGGCATGTGTGGTATGGTGTGGTGTGGAGCATGTGTGGTATGGTGTGGTGTGGGTATGTGTGGTATGGTGTGGTGTGGGCATGTGTGGTATGGTGTGTGTGTGGGTATGTGTGGTATGGTGTGGTGTGGACATGTGTCGTATGCGTTTGCTGTGGACACAGCTGAGGTGTGTTGTGTTCTTTTTTGGTCTTCAGGTATGGTGTAGTAGTAGTAGTAGTAGTAGTTGTAGTAGTAGTAGTAGTAGTAGTAGTTCCCTAGGCAGTCTGGCCGAACAGCCCTGAGTCCCTTAGGAAGGCCGAAAATGGCCGAGACTGGGCTTTCCCACAGAGCTCTCAAAGAGTGTATGTTGTGGGTTGCTGCCTTGTTAGGTGATTGTGTGCAATGCAGTCTGGGTGATTCTCATGCGTCTAGGTGAGTCCTTGACTTTGGAGGACTCCAGTTTCTTGCTGCTGCCTCCACAAACCCACAACATCCACTATATTACATGTAGTGCAAAGCACATCCACCCACACCAAGTGAACATCAAAACAACACCCCAGCACACGATACCATACACAAATACTGTCATCTCTCTCCCCCCCTCGCCCACCTCAGACCAGCTTCCACAAGCTGGTGTGGTCTTGTGGCATGGTGTGTTGTGTTGTGGTGCGGTCTTGCAATGGCATGGTGTGTGTTGTGTTGTGGTGCGGTCTTGTGGCATGGTGTGTTGTATTGTGGTGTGGTCTTGTGGCATGGTGTGGAGTGGTGTGGTGTGGTCTTGTGGCATGGTGTGGTGTGTTGTGGTGTGGTCTTGGTAAGGCATGGTGTGGTGTAAGTTTGTGGTGTGGTCTTGTGGCATGGTGTGTGTGTGGTCTTGTGGCATGGTGTGTGGTGTGGTCTTGTGGCATGGTGTGTGGTGTGGTCTTGTATAAGGCATGGTGTGGTGTATTGTGGTGTGGTCTTGTGGCATGGTGTGGTTTATTGTGGTGTGGTCTTGTGGCATGGTATGGTGTGGTCTTGCAGGGCATAGTGTGTTGGTGTTGTGGTGTGGTCTTGTGGCATGGTGTGGTGTGGTCTTGTGGTGCATGGTGTGTTGTGGTTGTATTGTGGTGTGTGGTCTTGTGGCATGGGTGTGGTGTGTTGTGGGTGTGTGGGTGTGGTCTTGTGGGCATGCAGTGTGCTGTATTGTGGTGTGGTCTTGTGGCATGGTGTGGGTGGTGTTGTGGTGTGGTCTTGTGGTGTACAGTGTGGTGTGTTGTGTTGTGTTGTGGTGGTCTTGTGGCATGGTGTGTTTTCGTGTTGTGGTGTGGTCTTGTGGGCATGGCGTGTTGTGGTTGTATTGTGGGTGTGGTCTTGTGGCATGGTATGGCTGTTGTGTTGGCTGTGGTGTGGTCTTGTGTGCATGGTGTGTGTGTTGTGGGTGTGGTCTTGTGGCATGGTGTGTGTTGTGTTGTGGTGTGGTCTTGTGGCATGGTGTGTTTGTGTGTTGTGGTGTGGGTCTTGTGGCAGTGTGGTGTGGTGTGTTGTGGTGTGGTCTTGTGACATGGTGTGGGTCTTGTGGTGCATGGTGTGTTGTGTTGTGGGTGTGGTCTTGTGGCATGGTGTGGTGAGGTGTGTTGTGTTGTGGTGTGGTCTTGTGCCATGATGTGGTGTTGTGTTTGATTTGTGTTGGGTGTTGTGGTTTTGTGTGATGTGTTTCACTCTTCTGTGTTCCTTCACTGTGTGTTTTGGTGTACTAGCATGTATTCTAATATCTCACGTGTAAATGCTGGATCAGTTGTTACATAGCACATTGAACTACACTAGCCTAGTAATATATTCCTAATATATCCCGTGTAAATGCTGGATCAGTTGTTACATAGCACATTGTACTACACCAGCCAACACCACAAAGCACAAGAGTAAAAACAAAAAGGCACACTATAAAAAATTACAGTATAGGTACATCACATCACAGTTTTTGCAGTTTTCACCTGTAGTGGTAACACTGTACTAGACGATAGTACATGTACAGAACAAAGCAGCACATACTGAGTACAGAGAAACAAGCAGTAGGACTGTGTACCACTAGTGACTATAGTAATATTGAACTATACCCCCCACACACCCGGCCCAACCCCCAACCTACCCCACCACACCCCAACCAACCCCATAGCTACCCCACCACACCCCCAAACCAAACCCCATAGCTACCCCACAAACACCCCATCCAACCCCATACCTACACCCCACCACACCCCAACCAACCCTATACCTACCCCACCACACCCCCAACCAACCCCACACCTACCCCACCACACCCCACCCAACCCCAAACCAACCCCACCACATCCCACCCAACCCCATACTTACCCTCACCACACCCCACCCAACCCCACACCGAAACCACGATACCCAACACCCACACCACCATACCCAACACCCACACCACCATACCCAACACCCACACCGCCATACCCAACACCCACACTAGCATACCCAACACCCACACCACCATACCCAAAACCCACACCACCATACCCAACACCCACACCACCAACACCAACACCAACACCGCCATACCCAACCCCCAAACCCCCATACCCAACACCCACACTATCATACCCAACACCCACACCACCATACCCAACACCCACACCACCATACCCAACACCCACACCACCATACCCAACACCCACACTCATACCCAACACCCACACTCATACCCAACACCCACACTAGTATACCCAACACCAACACCACCTAGTCTATACCCAACACCCACACCACCATACCCAACACCCACACCACCATACCCAACACCCACACCACCATACCCAACACCCACACCACCATACCCAACACCCACAGCACCATACCCAACACCCATCTACCATATACCCATACCACTAACCAACACTCCACACCACCATACCCAACACCCACACCACCATACACAACACCCACATCACCATACACAATACCCATACCACCATACCCAACACTCACATCACCATACCCAACACCCATACCACCATACCCAACACCCACACCACCATACACAACACCCACACCACCATACACAACACCCACACCACCATACCCAACACCCACACCACCATACCCAACACCCACACCACCATACCCAACACTCACACCACCATACCCAACACCCACACCACCATACCCAACACCCACATCACCATACACAACACCCATACCACCATACCCAACACTCACACCATAAGCTACCCAACACCCATACCACCATACCCAACACCCACATCACCATACACAACACCCATACCACCATACTAACACCCACATCACCTATTTAACACCCACACCACCATACCCAACACTCACATCACCATACCCAACACCCACACCTTTGAGGCCTTTGTACAATTATACCTCAATCATATATATATACCTGCTTGCATTCAAACAACATTCATCAGCAATACCTTATCATGTCACCACTACCACTATTACCACCACCACTACCACCACAACTACCACTATCACCACCACCACTACCACTATTACCACCACGACTATCACCACCACCACTACAACTAACACAACCACCACAACGACCACAACCACCACCACCACGACCACAACCACCACTACCACTATCACCACCACCACCACCACTATCACCACTACCACTATCACCACCACCACTATCACTATCACAAACACCACTACCATTATCATCACCACCACTACCACTATCACCACCACCACTACCACTATCACCAAACACCACTACCACTATCACCGCCATCATTAACACTATCCACTGCCACCACTATCACTATCACCACCACCACCACCACTATCACAAACATACTATCACTATCACCACCATCATTAACACTATCACTACCACCACTATCACTATCACCACCACCACTATACTCATCAAAACCATACTACTTTTCTCATACCACTACTAACACTATCACTACCACCACTGCTGCTATCGCCACCACCACTGCCACTATCACCACCACCACAACCACCACCAGTACCACTATCACCATCACCACCACCACTACCACCATCACCATCCCCACAATCACCACTATCACCACTACCACTATAACCACCACCACTACGACTATCACCACCACCACTACTATTAACACCACCACCACTACCATTAACACCACCACCACTACCATTAACACCATCACCACTACCACTATCACCACCACTACCACTATCACCACCACCACTACCACTATCACCACCACCACCACTATCACCACTACCACTACCACTATAACCAACACCACTAAAGACTATCACTTTCACCACCACTACCATTAACACCACCACCACTACCACTATCACCACCACCACTACCACTGTCACCACCACCACTACCATTAACACCACCACCACCACTATCACCACCACCACTACAACCATCACCACCACCACTACCACTATCACCACCACCACTACCACTATCACCACCACCACTACCATTAACACCACCACCACTACCAGTCACCACCACCACTACACTATCACCACCACTATCACCACCACCACTACCACCACTACCTTTATCACCGTCACCAGTACCACTAGCACCACCACCACCACCACCAATACTATCTTTATCACCATCACCAGTACCACTATCACCACCACCACCACCAATACTACCTTTATCACCATCACCAGTGGCTACTATGCCACCACCACTACTACAATCACCACCACAACTAACACTCTCACCACCTCTACCACTATCACCACCACCACCTCTGCCAGTCACCACGACCACCACCATCACCACTATTACCATCACCACTACCACCATCACCACTACCACCAACACTACTACTATCACCACCACCACCATTACCACTATCACTCCTCCCTTTCCTGTCTGCCTGATGCCTGCCTGTCTGGATGCATCTCTGCCCGCCTCTGTCTGCCCGCTTCGTAAGCCACAAGTTAATAACAGATATATATGAAGAAATTTAACCTAATGTCAAAATGTATTACCTACTTGTGAAAAACAAATACATATGAGCCAGAATGATAAGCTAATCTGAACATGAAGCAGCACGATAATTCATGAATAAAATATAAATAAAGACAAAGAGGAAAAAACGGTGCGGATTATAGACCACAGGCCGAACAACGACTGCACTGGACTCGATGATCACTGGTTTATTAGGACAGCTAATCCATTTAATTAGACACTGTATTATACACAGTAAATACCGTAACCCAAACTTGTGGCAGTAATATCTCGTTAAAAAATATTTCATTGGTGAAATACCAATGTCATCTCTCTCTCTCTCTCTCTCTCTCTCTCTCTCTCTATATATATATATCTCTATCTACATCTATATCTCTCTCTCTATATATATATATATATATATATATATATATATATATATATATATATATATTCATCTATTTATTTATATATATACTCATTTATTTATTTATATATAAAATATGGAAGACATGATACGTTTTTATTCATGTTTCTGGGGTATCTAAAAT
>NW_027644695.1:47500-49775 GCF_032717465.1 Coenobita brevimanus | reverse complement strand
ACCCCTTCAGCCCGATAGTGTATTTCCGGCTGATTAACTGCCCAGTGGTTTTATTTAGACAAAAGATGGTCTTGGAAGGGGGAGAGGGAGGGGGAGACCATTCGGTTGATGAGATAGAGGGATGTAGTGGAGAGGTATATGAGAGAGGGGGGTGTGAGCTGGGAGCAGGACAGTGAAATGGAGAGGGACAGGGCGACATGGAGGCGATTTGTTTGTGGTCACCCCTTAAGGGATTGAGGCGACTGGCAATAGACAGATAGACAGACTGCTAGAAATTCGCCAGTACAATCAAAATTCAAGTCGCCTGACATACAAAAGCTAACACTCAGTTTGGAAGACTGCACTGGAGAAATTACTTACAGCCTACATTTGTGTGTGTGTGTGTGTGTGTGTGTGTGTGTGTGTGTGTGCTTAGCTTGGGTACTGCCTCTCTTGCCTGTGTGTGGATATGTCTGTAAGCTCTTAGGCAGCAGGTAAGGGGGGGGGCTATCACATGTACGTTTTCTACACACTGCCCACCTTTCCTTCCTCTACACACCATCCCTCCTTTTTGCTTTTCCTCTAAATAACTGCCCGTCTTTCTCCACATCCTTCTTCCCGTCACATCCTCTCCATGCACATCTTTATATCCCTTACACATCCTCCTTTCCCTTCACATCCTGCCAGTCTCAATATTATAGCAATATTTAGCGACAACTTCTCCTCATCAGCATAATTTTTTGTTTCCTAGTCCTCACGATTTTATGTTGCTTCCTTCTCTCTCTCTCTCTCTCTCTCTCTCTCTCTCTCTCTCTCTCTCTCTCTCTCTCTCTCTCTCTCTCTCTCTCTCTCTCTCTGCTAAGAAATTATTAAGGACACACTGCATCAAACTTCCTCGATTAGAAAGGTCTCCCCAGAGCTAAATAAACTGAGAAACACATTATCGGGCTGAAGGGGTAAAAATGCTCTCTATCAACTCATTATTATTATTATTATTATTATTATTATTATTATTGAGTGTGGTAGGGAAGGTATATAGAAGAATTATTATAAAGTAAGAGAGATATCAGAAGTCCTAGTGAGTGATGAACAAGGTGGCTTTAGGAGTGGCAGAGGATGTGTGGATCAAGTATTTGCAGTGAGGCAGATAGCAGAGAAGGCTTGTGAGAAGGACCATAAGGTGTTTATGGCATTCATGGATCTGGAAAAAGCATACGACAAAGTGGAGTGAGAAGGATTGTGGAAAGTTTTGCGCAGGTACGGTGTAGATGGTAAGCTGCTAGGTGCCGTCAAGAGTTTTTTTATGGTGGTAGTGAAGCATGTGTCAGTGGTTATTGGGCATCTAAATGAATGGTTCAGCCAGTCAGTGTGGGCGTGCGACAAGGTTGTGTGTGATGTCCCCATGGTTGTTCAATATATATATATCTGGATGGGGTGATGAGAGAAGTAAAAACACGAGTAATGGAGAGAGGGATGGCATTGGTAATGAATGGTGATGGATGGAATATCTCAACTTTGTTGTATGCTGATGATGCAGTACTGCTTGCAAGTACCGGACAAGAACTTGGTAGGCTAGTGCAGAGTTTTGCTGATGTCTATAAGCGTCGTGCCTTGAGAGTAAATGTAGAAAACAGTAAAGTGATGGTTATTGAGAGAGAAGGTGACTCCCAGTGCAATGTAACAGTGAAAGGAGTGAGACTGGACCTGATGAGAGAGTTCAGATACCTGGCCACAGTGATAGAAAATAGAGGAAAATATGCAAAAGATGTTGAAACTAGAGTGACAGGAAAAGAAAGTAGCTGGTTCAATGAAGGCCTTAATGAGAAACAGAGGCTAGAGTGCTGCAGCTGCACGAGGCTTACATGGAATGTTAGTGCCAACTTTAACATATGGATGTGAGACTATGGTGTGGCATGAAAATGAAAAGTCAAGAGTAAAAGCAGTGGAGATGGGACCGCTGAGGAATGCACGTGGAATACAGATGGTGGATAGGATACGAAATAATGTGATTCGTGAAAGATGTGGAGTGAGAAAGTCGGTGGACACCAGAATCGAAGAGAGTGTACCGAGATGGTATGGTCATGTGGAAAGAATGGATAACAGAGTGATGAAAAAGGTATATCTGAGCGAATTTGAAGGAGGGAGGAGGCAAGGTAGGCCAAGGAGAAGGTGGAGAGATATGATGGATGAATGTGTCGGGAAGAGAGGTTTGAAAGTCGGTGAGGCTAGGGAACTGACAAGAGATCGAGCTGGCTGGATGAATGTTGTGAGAAGTGCATGATCAGGGATTTGGCAC
>NW_027644695.1:37500-45000 GCF_032717465.1 Coenobita brevimanus | reverse complement strand
TGGAGGAAAAATAGAGGAAAGAAGGAGGAAATATGGAGGAAAGAGAAAAGGTGGAGAGACGCTGTGATGGAGGAGGGATGGAGAAACACTTTGTTGAAAGGGAGGAAGGGTGGACGAAAGGTAGGAAGGGTGGAGGAAAGATGGAGAGATAGTGGTGGAGGAAAAGTGGAGAGAGAGAGAGAGAGGAAGGTGTGGTGTGAGTTGGTATACAAACACAAGGAATAAACATGAATTTTGAACCAGGATGTAGCAAAGAGGCTGTGTGTTACTACCACTCACTCACTCACTGACTCACTCACTCACCCATTCACTCACTTCCTCACTCACTCATTCACTCACTCACTCACTCACACACACACTCATTCACCTACTCACTCACATACTCACCCACTCACTCACTCACCCATTCACTCACTTCCTTACTCACTCACTCACTCACTCATTCACCTACTCACTCACATACTCACTCACTCACTCACTCACTCAATCCCTTCCTTCCTGAGTTGACAATTATGCACAGTGGCAGACCTCCTCCCAGACCAGGTTTTAGGCAGGGCAGGATCCCCCCGCAAAAAAAAAAAAAAAATAAAAAAAGAGACTGCCAGAATTATTTCTTAAGCTAGATACATGAATTTTTATACAATGGCAGAAGTTCACCCTACTAAGTTATAGAATATCCGAATTCAGAGGGACGGGGAGGCCGAGGATGAGATGGAGGGATGGAGTGGAGAGGTATATGAGAGAGGGGGGTGTGAGTTGGAGGGATGGAGAGTGAGAGACTAACTAGGAGCGTGTATGTGAGTCAGGTGGAGGAGGGGGAGAGGAAGGGAAGGCCGGGGATGAGGCAAAAGGATGGAGTGGAGAGGTATGTGAGAGAGGGGGTGTAAGCTGGGGGGAGGGCAGAGAAATGGCAGGGGACAGGAGGCCATGGAGGTGATTTGTTTGTGGCCACCACTTATGGAATTAGACGTCTCGCTATAGACAGAGAGATAGATAGACAGATAGATAGAAGGCACAGAGATAGATAGGTAGATAGAAAGATAGATATAGATAGATAGATAGATAGACAGACAGACAGACAAACAGATAGACTGATAGATAGATAGGTAGACAGACAGACAGACAGAAAGATTAATAGATAGATAGATAGATAGACAGACAGAGACAGACAGACAGACAGATAGATAGAGATAGATAGATAGACAGGCAGATAGATGGACAGACAGACACAGACGATAGATAGATAGACGTGAAGGCGGTGTCCTCTCTGAATGGTAAAGCTGTGGAATACTGTGTAGAATATTTATGATTCTCTCTCTCTCTCTCTCTCCTTGGATACTGTTGTGCTTCCTTTTCCTGACAGAGACACACACACACACACACACACACACACACACACACACACACACACACACACACACACAGAGTAAGGACTGTTTACGCAAGAAGGACTCTCTCTCTCTCTCTCCTTGGATACTGTTGTGCTTCCTTTTCCTGACAGAGACACACACACACACACACACACACACACACACACACACACACACACACACACAGAGTAAGGACTGTTTACGCAAGAAGGACTCTCTCTCTCTCTCTCCTTGGATACTGTTGTGCTTCCTTTTCCTGACAGAGAGAGAGAGACACACACACACACACACACACACACACACACACACACACACACACACACACACACACACACACAGAGTAAGGACTGTTTACGCAAGAAGGACTCTCTCTCTCTCTCTCCTTGGATACTGTTGTGCTTCCTTTTCCTGACAGAGAGAGAGAGACACACACACACACACACACACACACACACACACACACACACACACACACAGAGTAAGGACTGTTTACGCAAGAAGGACTCTCTCTCTCTCTCTCTCCTTGGATACTGTTGTGCTTCCTTTTCCTGACAGAGAGAGAGAGAGAGACACACACACACACACACACACACACACACACACACACACACACACACACACACACACACACACACACACACACACACACAGAGTAAGGACTGTTTACGCAAGAAGGACTCTCTCTCTCTCTCTCTGTCTCTCTCTCTCTCTCTCAACTTATCTACCTACTGACCTATCTGTCTGTCAGTCTATCTGCCTACCTACCTACATACCTCTCTCTCTCTCTCTCTCTCTCTCTCTCTCTCTCTCTCACACACACACACACAAACACACACACACACACACACAACTCAATGTCTTGTGTCCATCATCATCATCATCATCATCATCACCATCATCATCACCATCATCATCATCATCACCATCATCATCATCATCATCACCATCATCATCATCACCATCATCATCATCATCATCATCATCATCATCATACTCCTACTCCTACCACTACTACTACCACTACTACTACTACTATTACTACTGATGATGGTGATGATGATGATGATGATAGTGATGATGCTGATTTGAGATAGACACAGTGGAATATAAGAACTTTTGCCTTTGAGAGAGAGAGAGAGAGAGAGAGAGAGAGAGAGAGAGAGAGGTACTTTAAATAACAGGTTTCCTTTATAGAGTTGCCTTTCCACTCTGTGTGTGTGTGTGTGTGTGTGTGTGTGTGTTTTCCTGCTAATCTTTTTTCAGTGATTCTCTCTCTCTCTCTCTTTCTCTCTCTCTCTTTGCAGAAAATCCTTAGTTTATCCTGACAAGGAGAGAGAGAGAGAGAGAGAGAGAGAGAGAGAACAGTTTGATAGATGGCCAGATAGATGGATGGATAGATGGATAGATAGATGGATGGATGGGTAGATAGATATAGATAGATAGGTAGATGGGTAGGAAAGTAGATAGATAGATAATAGATAGATAGACAGAACAACGTGAAATAAGCTGCAAAGGGAGAAAATCTGGGCCAAGTTAAAATGAAGAGGGCATAGAATAAGTCGCAAAAGAAAGATGTTACGCTAAAAAAAAAAACGCAAATTATTTATCTCGTTCCACCTCTGCTTCCTTTCCATAGCACTTCTTCGTGACTAGCATCATATTCTAGTATTAATGTAGTTAGAGTAGTAGCAGTAGTAGTAGCCCTGGGTTCATGTGAAGTGTGACCTCAGTGGACTGCAGGCTGAAGTTACCCTCTCCCCCTCTGCTGCAGTCTACCATCGTCCTTTCGGGGGATAGGGTGGGAGTTGAGGGACGTGTGCATAACAGGGCAGCTCCACCAGCCAGTTATATCAGTGCCACCACGTGAAGGCGCCCCCTATCGCCTCTGGGTACTGGCAAAACGTGTTCTCTCACAGTCACTCACGCAATGCAATGTTTTCCTTCCTGCTGAGTGTGGAAAACGTTTCTCTGCTTGCCAGACCAGTTTATTAAGCCTTCCATAATTCCAGCAATGATAATAATAATAATAATAATAATAATAATAATAATAAATCACTCTCATCTTAAATGTCGAGACCAACTGCCTAGCCCCGGGCTCCTACGCTCCTCATGGGGCAATGTAGGATTGGATGATGGATGGATGGATGGATAATAATAATAATAATAATGATAATAATAATAATGATACCGGTACTACTACAACTAATAATAATAATAATAATGATAATAATAATAATAATAATAATAATAATAATAATAATAATCTATCCATCCATCCATCCATTCATCATCCAATCCTATGTCGCCTCATAGAGAAGCGTAGGAACTCGGGGTTAGGCAAGTTGGTCCTGACATTCAAGATGAGAGTGACCAGCCTCACGCATCCCTGAGTGGCATTACGTGAGCAATAAACCCCAACCACCCCTTGGATATAAACCCACACAGGCTCAATCCGATTAGAGCACCTGTAATTACCCACTAGACCACCAGACGTCATAATTTGGTTATATGGTTCCCACCCAGCGTAGTAAATGGTTTCCTAGCGTAGGCCTACAGGAAACCATTTGGCTTGTCACTCAGTGTAGAGTCACCCACAGGCAGAAGGAAGAGGAAAGAATGAAGGAAAGAAAGACAGAAGAGGGAGTGTAAAGTCACCCGTAGGCAGAAGACAGAAGGAAGAGGAAAGAATGAAGGAAAGACAGAAGAGGGAGTGTAAAGTCACCCGTAGGCAGAAGACAGAAGGAAGAGGAAAGAATGAAGGAAAGAAAGACAGAAGAGGGAGTGTAAAGTCACCCGTAGGCAGAAGGAAGAGGAAAGAATGAAGGAAAGAAAGACAGAAAAATACAGCAGAGGAAGGATGGAAGAAAGGAAAATAATAATACAATCAACGCTACCGGTACACACTGCGCCAAACGTTTTGACACTTAGGAGGCTTCTGCAATTATTATTATTATTATTATTATCATTATTATTATTATTATTTTCTCCTTCCCTCTGAGTAGCACCGAAAAAAATATATACGGTATATATAAAAAATAAACCGTTTTATTTTTTCAAAATCACAAATATCATCAAAGAATTATCAATACTTTAAAATACAACTCAAAATTCTCTAACTCATTTAATATATTCAAAATTCTTATATTCCGCCTGAGCCGAACCAAAACGTTGGGGTGAGTCGTCAGCAGGAAATTCCCCAGGAGAGACAGACGAGAGAGCGGGGTGAGGAGAGGACCTTCCCTTGTTCACCCCGGCCAGCCACACCACCACACCACACCACACTACCATACCACACCACTACCACACTACCACATCACACCACACCACACTACCATACCACACCACACCACTCCACACCACACCGCCACACCACACCACACCACATCACACTACCACACCACCACACCACACCACATCACACTACCACTCCACTACCAGCACACCACATCACACTACCACACCATTACCACACACCTCACCACCATACCACACAATACCACAGGCCGCACTACACGCACACGACACACACTACTTCACACCACATCACATCACACCACACCACACACTGCAACACCACACGACACTACACGCACACGGCACTATATGTACACAGCACTCTATGAACACACAACACAACACCACACCACACCACAACACACCACAACACCATCATACCACACCACACCACACCACCATACCACATAATACCACACCACACCACACAACACCACACCACACCACACCACACCACCATACCACACCACACCACACCACACCACACCGCACCACACCACACCACATTCAGTTCTGTTCGCCTTTGGAAGAGTTATAAAGACTCTATGTAACTCCTTCAGTTTCAAAAATCTATCTGTCTATCTATCTACAGTATGTACCCATGTCTGTCTATCTATCTGTCTATCTACTTACCTTTCCATCTCTCCAACTGTATCTCTGTCTATCTACCTATTCATGTCTATCTATCTATCCTTGTCTGTCTGTCTGTCTGTCTCTATATATTTTCCTATCTATCTAAATACCTATCCATCTCTTTCTCTCCCTATCGATCTCTTTGTCTATCTATCTATCTACCTATAACTATATTGTCTATCTATCTATCCAACTCTCCATCTGTCTGTCTGTCTGTCTCTCTCTCTCTATCTATCTATCTATCGATCTATCTGTCTATCTAAACAATAAATTCAATGTAAAGACTGTCTTCATAAAACTACCTAGATGTGTGTGTGTGTGTGTGTGTGTGTGTGTGTGTGTGTGTGTGTGTGTGTTCCTGCATTAATCTCGCCAGGTGCACGAGAGAGAGAGAGAGAATGTTCACCTTTAAATCCCTTTCAACATGTCCCGTATTCCCATCGGTTAAGGAAGCTCCCTAACACCTTTTCCTAAGCGATTTATTTTGCTTATTACCCCTCAACATCCTCGTCTGTGCTACTTAAATCAATCCATTAACATTACTTTCATCTACTACTACTACTACTACTATCATTACTACTACTACTACTACTATTACTATTACGTACAAAAGGATATTAACCAGCCATATCTAAAAATAAATCGCAAAGGAAAAGGTGTTAGGGAACCACAATAACAAACAAACAGACAAACACACAAACAAACAAAGCTGTGGCAAGGAAACAGGGAATAAGAACAAACGAGAAAGCCTTCAGAGATGGCATACCTCCGCAACACCAATATCATGAGCGATTTATTCCTGCCTCCGGAGCCTTTTGAAAATCTAATTAAATCTTGCTTGACGCCCCACACACACACACACACACACACACACACACACACACACACATAAGCTCACCCTGTCAGGTGTGGACTGTGTGTACTTAAGGCCTGAGGACATTCTGCTGCCAAGACCTTACATACATACATACATACACAATTGGCTACATACATGCTTCCATACATACACGCATACGTGTACACATGATAGGCTACATCCATCTATCCAGCCATCAGTACAAACATACATGCACACATACATACGTACATAAAAACACACACACATACATGCATACATGCGCTACATACATGCTTACATACATACATACATACATAGGGCCTACACAGGCTACATACATGCTTCCATACACACATACATACATACATAGGGCCTACACAGCTACATACATGCTTCCATACATACATACATACATACACAAATGCACGTACGTACGTACATAAGTACAATCATACATATACACATATACACACATACATACATAGGCTACATAATTCAAACACATACATACATACATACATACACACAGGCTACTCACTTCATCCATCCACACATACATTATATATATATATATATATATATATATATATATATATATATATATATATATATATATATATATATATATATGCAACAAAAATACGTACACACACATACATACATACACACGTACATGGTCACCATTGTGTCATCAACCAGCTACGGTAGGCTACATACATCACTATTGTGCCACTGTATTGTTGTATTGTGCCAGTGTACTGTTGGACTGGGCCTGGGGATTTCCCTGAATTAAAGCCACATACAGATAATTCACTAAAGAATAATAATAATAATAATAATAATAATCCATCCATCCTTCCATCATGCAATCCTACGTTGCCCCATGAGGAGCGTAGGAGCCCGCGGCTAGGCAAGTTGGTCCTGTCATTTAAGATGAGTGAATGATGATAATAATAAAAATAATAATAATAATAATAATATTATTATTATTATTATTATTATTAATGGAAATAAAAACAAGAATAATTATAATAAGAACAATATTAATAATAATAATATTATAGCTAATAATAATAATAATAATAATAATAATAACAATAACAATAATAATAAAAATAATTATAACAATCATAATACTATTAATGATAACAGAGTAACACACACATAGGCTACACACACACACACACACACACACACACACACACACACACACACACAGAGGGTCGGTAAGAGAGAGGGGTTATGGACCATTGTGAGGGGTATACACACACACACACACACACACACACACACACACACACACACAAGGTCAGTCAGGGTGTGGGGTCAATGACCTCTGTAAAATGAGAGAGTTGCTGCCCAGGT
>NW_027644695.1:15000-32500 GCF_032717465.1 Coenobita brevimanus | reverse complement strand
TCTCTCTCCCTGCATCTGCATTACCCTTGTAGGTCACTGGTGTTCTGTCGGTCACCACCAATTCATTCTCTCTCTCTCTCTCTCCCTGCATCTGCATCACCCTTGTAGGTCACTGGTGTTCTGTCGGTCACCACCAATTCGATCTCTCTCTCTCTCTCTCTCCCTGCATCTGCATCACCCTTGTAGGTCACTGGTGTTCTGTCGGTCACCACCAATTCATTCTCTCTCTCTCTCTCCCTGCATCTGCATCACCCTTGTAGGTCACTGGTGTTCTGTCGGTCACCACCAATTCATTCTCTCTCTCTCTCTCTCCCTGCATCTGCATTACCCTTGTAGGTCACTGGTGTTCTGTCGGTCACCACCAATTCATTCTCTCTCTCTCTCTCTCCCTGCATCTGCATCACCCTTGTAGGTCACTGGTGTTCTGTCGGTCACCACCAATTCATTCTCTCTCTCTCTCTCTCTCCCTGCATCTGCATCACCCTTGTAGGTCACTGGTGTTCTGTCGGTCACCACCAATTCATTCTCTCTCTCTCTCTCCCTGCATCTGCATCACCCTTGTAGGTCACTGGTGTTCTGTCGGTCACCACCAATTCATTCTCTCTCTCTCTCTCCCTGCATCTGCATCACCCTTGTAGGTCACTGGTGTTCTGTCGGTCACCACCAATTCATTCTCTCTCTCTCTCTCTCCCTGCATCTGCATCACCCTTGTAGGTCACTGGTGTTCTGTCGGTCACCACCAATTCATTCTCTCTCTCTCTCTCTCTCTCTCTCCCTGCATCTGCATCACCCTTGTAGGTCACTGGTGTTCTGTCGGTCACCACCAATTCATTCTCTCTCTCTCTCTCTCCCTGCATCTGCATTACCCTTGTAGGTCACTGGTGTTCTGTCGGTCACCACCAATTCATTCTCTCTCTCTCTCTCTCCCTGCATCTGCATTACCCTTGTAGGTCACTGGTGTTCTGTCGGTCACCACCAATTCATTCTCTCTCTCTCTCTCCCTGCATCTGCATTACCCTTGTAGGTCACTGGTGTTCTGTCGGTCACCACCAATTCATTCTCTCTCTCTCTCTCCCTGCATCTGCATTACCCTTGTAGGTCACTGGTGTTCTGTCGGTCACCACCAATTCATTCTCTCTCTCTCTCTCTCCCTGCATCTGCATCACCCTTGTAGGTCACTGGTGTTCTGTCGGTCACCACCAATTCATTCTCTCTCTCTCTCTCCCTGCATCTGCATTACCCTTGTAGGTCACTGGTGTTCTGTCGGTCACCACCAATTCATTCTCTCTCTCTCTCTCTCTCCCTGCATCTGCATTACCCTTGTAGGTCACTGGTGTTCTGTCGGTCACCACCAATTCATTCTCTCTCTCTCTCTCCCTGCATCTGCATCACCCTTGTAGGTCACTGGTGTTCTGTCGGTCACCACCAATTCATTCTCTCTCTCTCTCTCCCTGCATCTGCATTACCCTTGTAGGTCACTGGTGTTCTGTCGGTCACCACCAATTCATTCTCTCTCTCTCTCTCCCTGCATCTGCATCACCCTTGTAGGTCACTGGTGTTCTGTCGGTCACCACCAATTCATTCTCTCTCTCTCTCTCTCCCTGCATCTGCATCACCCTTGTAGGTCACTGGTGTTCTGTCGGTCACCACCAATTCATTCTCTCTCTCTCTCTCCCTGCATCTGCATTACCCTTGTAGGTCACTGGTGTTCTGTCGGTCACCACCAATTCATTCTCTCTCTCTCTCTCTCTCCCTGCATCTGCATCACCCTTGTAGGTCACTGGTGTTCTGTCGGTCACCACCAATTCATTCTCTCTCTCTCTCTCTCTCCCTGCATCTGCATCACCCTTGTAGGTCACTGGTGTTCTGTCGGTCACCACCAATTCATTCTCTCTCTCTCTCTCTCCCTGCATCTGCATTACCCTTGTAGGTCACTGGTGTTCTGTCGGTCACCACCAATTCATTCTCTCTCTCTCTCTCCCTGCATCTGCATCACCCTTGTAGGTCACTGGTGTTCTGTCGGTCACCACCAATTCATTCTCTCTCTCTCTCTCTCTCCCTGCATCTGCATCACCCTTGTAGGTCACTGGTGTTCTGTCGGTCACCACCAATTCATTCTCTCTCTCTCTCTCTCCCTGCATCTGCATTACCCTTGTAGGTCACTGGTGTTCTGTCGGTCACCACCAATTCATTCTCTCTCTCTCTCTCCCTGCATCTGCATCACCCTTGTAGGTCACTGGTGTTCTGTCGGTCACCACCAATTCATTCTCTCTCTCTCTCTCCCTGCATCTGCATTACCCTTGTAGGTCACTGGTGTTCTGTCGGTCACCACCAATTCATTCTCTCTCTCTCTCTCCCTGCATCTGCATCACCCTTGTAGGTCACTGGTGTTCTGTCGGTCACCACCAATTCATTCTCTCTCTCTCTCTCCCTGCATCTGCATTACCCTTGTAGGTCACTGGTGTTCTGTCGGTCACCACCAATTCATTCTCTCTCTCTCTCTCTCCCTGCATCTGCATCACCCTTGTAGGTCACTGGTGTTCTGTCGGTCACCACCAATTCATTCTCTCTCTCTCTCTCCCTGCATCTGCATTACCCTTGTAGGTCACTGGTGTTCTGTCGGTCACCACCAATTCATTCTCTCTCTCTCTCTCTCTCCCTCCATCTGCATCACCCTTGTAGGTCACTGGTGTTCTGTCGGTCACCACCAATTCATTCTCTCTCTCTCTCTCCCTGCATCTGCATTACCCTTGTAGGTCACTGGTGTTCTGTCGGTCACCACCAATTCATTCTCTCTCTCTCTCTCTCTCTCTCCCTGCATCTGCATCACCCTTGTAGGTCACTGGTGTTCTGTCGGTCACCACCAATTCATTCTCTCTCTCTCTCTCCCTGCATCTGCATCACCCTTGTAGGTCACTGGTGTTCTGTCGGTCACCACCAATTCATTCTCTCTCTCTCTCTCCCTGCATCTGCATTACCCTTGTAGGTCACTGGTGTTCTGTCGGTCACCACCAATTCATTCTCTCTCTCTCTCTCTCTCCCTGCATCTGCATTACCCTTGTAGGTCACTGGTGTTCTGTCGGTCACCACCAATTCATTCTCTCTCTCTCTCTCCCTGCATCTGCATCACCCTTGTAGGTCACTGGTGTTCTGTCGGTCACCACCAATTCATTCTCTCTCTCTCTCTCTCCCTGCATCTGCATCACCCTTGTAGGTCACTGGTGTTCTGTCGGTCACCACCAATTCATTCTCTCTCTCTCTCTCTCCCTGCATCTGCATTACCCTTGTAGGTCACTGGTGTTCTGTCGGTCACCACCAATTCATTCTCTCTCTCTCTCTCCCTGCATCTGCATTACCCTTGTAGGTCACTGGTGTTCTGTCGGTCACCACCAATTCATTCTCTCTCTCTCTCTCTCCCTGCATCTGCATCACCCTTGTAGGTCACTGGTGTTCTGTCGGTCACCACCAATTCATTCTCTCTCTCTCTCTCCCTGCATCTGCATCACCCTTGTAGGTCACTGGTGTTCTGTCGGTCACCACCAATTCATTCTCTCTCTCTCTCTCCCTGCATCTGCATTACCCTTGTAGGTCACTGGTGTTCTGTCGGTCACCACCAATTCATTCTCTCTCTCTCTCTCTCTCCCTGCATCTGCATTACCCTTGTAGGTCACTGGTGTTCTGTCGGTCACCACCAATTCATTCTCTCTCTCTCTCTCCCTGCATCTGCATCACCCTTGTAGGTCACTGGTGTTCTGTCGGTCACCACCAATTCATTCTCTCTCTCTCTCTCCCTGCATCTGCATTACCCTTGTAGGTCACTGGTGTTCTGTCGGTCACCACCAATTCATTCTCTCTCTCTCTCTCTCTCCCTGCATCTGCATTACCCTTGTAGGTCACTGGTGTTCTGTCGGTCACCACCAATTCATTCTCTCTCTCTCTCTCTCCCTGCATCTGCATCACCCTTGTAGGTCACTGGTGTTCTGTCGGTCACCACCAATTCATTCTCTCTCTCTCTCTCTCCCTGCATCTGCATCACCCTTGTAGGTCACTGGTGTTCTGTCGGTCACCACCAATTCATTCTCTCTCTCTCTCTCCCTGCATCTGCATCACCCTTGTAGGTCACTGGTGTTCTGTCGGTCACCACCAATTCATTCTCTCTCTCTCTCTCTCTCCCTGCATCTGCATCACCCTTGTAGGTCACTGGTGTTCTGTCGGTCACCACCAATTCATTCTCTCTCTCTCTCTCCCTGCATCTGCATCACCCTTGTAGGTCACTGGTGTTCTGTCGGTCACCACCAATTCATTCTCTCTCTCTCTCTCTCTCCCTGCATCTGCATTACCCTTGTAGGTCACTGGTGTTCTGTCGGTCACCACCAATTCATTCTCTCTCTCTCTCTCTCTCCCTGCATCTGCATTACCCTTGTAGGTCACTGGTGTTCTGTCGGTCACCACCAATTCATTCTCTCTCTCTCTCTCTCTCCCTGCATCTGCATCACCCTTGTAGGTCACTGGTGTTCTGTCGGTCACCACCAATTCATTCTCTCTCTCTCTCTCTCCCTGCATCTGCATCACCCTTGTAGGTCACTGGTGTTCTGTCGGTCACCACCAATTCATTCTCTCTCTCTCTCTCTCTCCCTGCATCTGCATCACCCTTGTAGGTCACTGGTGTTCTGTCGGTCACCACCAATTCATTCTCTCTCTCTCTCTCCCTGCATCTGCATTACCCTTGTAGGTCACTGGTGTTCTGTCGGTCACCACCAATTCATTCTCTCTCTCTCTCTCCCTGCATCTGCATCACCCTTGTAGGTCACTGGTGTTCTGTCGGTCACCACCAATTCATTCTCTCTCTCTCTCTCCCTGCATCTGCATCACCCTTGTAGGTCACTGGTGTTCTGTCGGTCACCACCAATTCATTCTCTCTCTCTCTCTCCCTGCATCTGCATTACCCTTGTAGGTCACTGGTGTTCTGTCGGTCACCACCAATTCATTCTCTCTCTCTCTCTCTCCCTGCATCTGCATTAACCCTTGTAGGTCACTGGTGTTCTGTCGGTCACCACCAATTCATTCTCTCTCTCTCTCTCTCCCTGCATCTGCATCACCCTTGTAGGTCACTGGTGTTCTGTCGGTCACCACCAATTCATTCTCTCTCTCTCTCTCTCTCCCTGCATCTGCATTACCCTTGTAGGTCACTGGTGTTCTGTCGGTCACCACCAATTCATTCTCTCTCTCTCTCTCCCTGCATCTGCATCACCCTTGTAGGTCACTGGTGTTCTGTCGGTCACCACCAATTCATTCTCTCTCTCTCTCTCTCCCTGCATCTGCATTACCCTTGTAGGTCACTGGTGTTCTGTCGGTCACCACCAATTCATTCTCTCTCTCTCTCTCTCCCTGCATCTGCATTACCCTTGTAGGTCACTGGTGTTCTGTCGGTCACCACCAATTCATTCTCTCTCTCTCTCTCTCCCTGCATCTGCATTACCCTTGTAGGTCACTGGTGTTCTGTCGGTCACCACCAATTCATTCTCTCTCTCTCTCTCTCCCTGCATCTGCATTACCCTTGTAGGTCACTGGTGTTCTGTCGGTCACCACCAATTCATTCTCTCTCTCTCTCTCTCCCTGCATCTGCATTACCCTTGTAGGTCACTGGTGTTCTGTCGGTCACCACCAATTCATTCTCTCTCTCTCTCTCCCTGCATCTGCATTACCCTTGTAGGTCACTGGTGTTCTGTCGGTCACCACCAATTCATTCTCTCTCTCTCTCTCTCCCTGCATCTGCATTACCCTTGTAGGTCACTGGTGTTCTGTCGGTCACCACCAATTCATTCTCTCTCTCTCTCTCTCCCTGCATCTGCATTACCCTTGTAGGTCACTGGTGTTCTGTCGGTCACCACCAATTCATTCTCTCTCTCTCTCTCCCTGCATCTGCATCACCCTTGTAGGTCACTGGTGTTCTGTCGGTCACCACCAATTCATTCTCTCTCTCTCTCTCCCTGCATCTGCATTACCCTTGTAGGTCACTGGTGTTCTGTCGGTCACCACCAATTCATTCTCTCTCTCTCTCTCCCTGCATCTGCATTACCCTTGTAGGTCACTGGTGTTCTGTCGGTCACCACCAATTCATTCTCTCTCTCTCTCTCTCCCTGCATCTGCATTACCCTTGTAGGTCACTGGTGTTCTGTCGGTCACCACCAATTCATTCTCTCTCTCTCTCTCCCTGCATCTGCATTACCCTTGTAGGTCACTGGTGTTCTGTCGGTCACCACCAATTCATTCTCTCTCTCTCTCTCCCTGCATCTGCATTACCCTTGTAGGTCACTGGTGTTCTGTCGGTCACCACCAATTCATTCTCTCTCTCTCTCTCCCTGCATCTGCATTACCCTTGTAGGTCACTGGTGTTCTGTCGGTCACCACCAATTCATTCTCTCTCTCTCTCTCCCTGCATCTGCATTACCCTTGTAGGTCACTGGTGTTCTGTCGGTCACCACCAATTCATTCTCTCTCTCTCTCTCCCTGCATCTGCATCACCCTTGTAGGTCACTGGTGTTCTGTCGGTCACCACCAATTCATTCTCTCTCTCTCTCCCTGCATCTGCATCACCCTTGTAGGTCACTGGTGTTCTGTCGGTCACCACCAATTCATTCTCTCTCTCTCTCTCTCTCCCTGCATCTGCATCACCCTTGTAGGTCACTGGTGTTCTGTCGGTCACCACCAATTCATTCTCTCTCTCTCTCTCCCTGCATCTGCATTACCCTTGTAGGTCACTGGTGTTCTGTCGGTCACCACCAATTCTCTCTCTCTCTCTCTCTCTCCCTGCATCTGCATCACCCTTGTAGGTCACTGGTGTTCTGTCGGTCACCACCAATTCATTCTCTCTCTCTCTCTCCCTGCATCTGCATTACCCTTGTAGGTCACTGGTGTTCTGTCGGTCACCACCAATTCATTCTCTCTCTCTCTCTCCCTGCATCTGCATTACCCTTGTAGGTCACTGGTGTTCTGTCGGTCACCACCAATTCATTCTCTCTCTCTCTCTCTCCCTGCATCTGCATCACCCTTGTAGGTCACTGGTGTTCTGTCGGTCACCACCAATTCATTCTCTCTCTCTCTCTCTCCCTGCATCTGCATCACCCTTGTAGGTCACTGGTGTTCTGTCGGTCACCACCAATTCATTCTCTCTCTCTCTCTCCCTGCATCTGCATCACCCTTGTAGGTCACTGGTGTTCTGTCGGTCACCACCAATTCATTCTCTCTCTCTCTCTCCCTGCATCTGCATCACCCTTGTAGGTCACTGGTGTTCTGTCGGTCACCACCAATTCATTCTCTCTCTCTCTCTCTCCCTGCATCTGCATTACCCTTGTAGGTCACTGGTGTTCTGTCGGTCACCACCAATTCATTCTCTCTCTCTCTCTCTCCCTGCATCTGCATCACCCTTGTAGGTCACTGGTGTTCTGTCGGTCACCACCAATTCATTCTCTCTCTCTCTCTCTCCCTGCATCTGCATCACCCTTGTAGGTCACTGGTGTTCTGTCGGTCACCACCAATTCATTCTCTCTCTCTCTCTCCCTGCATCTGCATTACCCTTGTAGGTCACTGGTGTTCTGTCGGTCACCACCAATTCATTCTCTCTCTCTCTCTCTCCCTGCATCTGCATCACCCTTGTAGGTCACTGGTGTTCTGTCGGTCACCACCAATTCATTCTCTCTCTCTCTCTCTCCCTGCATCTGCATCACCCTTGTAGGTCACTGGTGTTCTGTCGGTCACCACCAATTCATTCTCTCTCTCTCTCTCCCTGCATCTGCATTACCCTTGTAGGTCACTGGTGTTCTGTCGGTCACCACCAATTCATTCTCTCTCTCTCTCTCCCTGCATCTGCATTACCCTTGTAGGTCACTGGTGTTCTGTCGGTCACCACCAATTCATTCTCTCTCTCTCTCTCCCTGCATCTGCATTACCCTTGTAGGTCACTGGTGTTCTGTCGGTCACCACCAATTCATTCTCTCTCTCTCTCTCTCTCTCTCCCTGCATCTGCATTACCCTTGTAGGTCACTGGTGTTCTGTCGGTCACCACCAATTCATTCGTTCGTCTTATAACACGAAAAAAAATGTGCAAAATCGGTAAAAGATTCAAGAGGTTTTGGCGCAGGATCCGTGGGAGGCGTGGCGCCCCCGCGGATGACGGCGCCGAGCCTCCTGACGCGGATGGGCTGCAACAGGGCCACGCGCAGGGGGCTTCGGGGGTTATCGGGGGCGTGGAGGAGGGGAAGGAGCGAGACCACTCTCAGGAGGGCGTCGAGGATCTGGAGGAGGTGCAGGAGCGAGACCACTCTCAGGAGGGCGTCGAGGATCTGGAGGAGGGGCAGGGGCGAGACCACTCTCAGGAGGGCGTCGGGGGTGTGGAGGAGGTGCAGGAGCGGGACCACGCCTAGGAGGCTCTCGAGGATCTGGAGGAGGTGCAGGAAGAAGGAACGAAGCCTCCCTGCCCCAACCCGGACCCTCTGTGGGAGCTGCGGAAGAGCCTAGTCACACAGAGGGTAAAATTGGCGCGGCTTCGGCTTGAGCTGGCTGACGAGAAGGCTGAGAACGATCGGCTGCGGCGGCAGGTGCGGGAGCAAGAGGTGCTGACGCGGGACCTTGAGGCCTCCCAGGTCCTGGTGAGGCAGTTGCAACGTGAGGTGGAGGAACGGAATCTAATGATGGAAGAGTTGGCGAGGGACCTGGGACGGCTCAAGGGACAGATGCAGGTACAGGAAGGTGTGGCCAGGGATGGACGGGGACGGGACGAGAGGGAAGGTGACGGAACAAACGGCGCCACGCCCTCACCCCCTGCTGAGGAAGACCCAGCCCAGCAGGAAAGCCCCGCACAGTCCCAAGCCCTGAAGAAGAGGAAAAGGAAAAGAAAGAAGAAGAAAAATACAGCTCCTGACTCGAGAACCTCACCTGAACCGGAACCTCCCACATGTACCTCAACAGACCCAAAACCCCCCCCCCCAGCACCCCCACCCCCACCCCCGCCAAAACCCCCCACCCCACAACATCGGCAAAGAACCCCACCCTCACAACATCGGCAAAGAACCCCACCCCACCATCGGCAAAGAACCCCACCACAACATCGGCAAAGAACCCCACCACAACATCGGCAAAGAACCTCCACCCCACAACATCGGCAAAGAACCCCACCACAACATCGGCAAAACCCGCCACCCCACAACATCGGCAAAGAACCTCCACCACAACATCGGCAAAACCTGCCACCACAACATCGGCAAAGAACCCCACCCCACAACATCGGCAAAGAACCTCCACCCCACAACATCGGCAAAGAACCCCACCCCACCATCGGCAAAGAACCCCACCCCACAACATCGGCAAAGAACCGCCACCACAACATCGGCAAAGAACCGCCACCACGACATCGGCAAAGAACCCCTCCACAACATCGGCAAAGAACCCCACCACAACATCGGCAAAGAACCCCACCACAACATCGGCAAAGAACCCCACCCCACCAACGGCAAACAACCCCACCACAACATCGGCAAAGAACCCCACCACAACATCGGCAAAGAACCCCACCACAACATCGGCAAAGAACCCCACCACAACATCGGCAAAACCCGCCACCCAGGCCATGCCATAGCCAGCCCCGGCCCCCCCAGGCCAGCCGGGGCCAGCACAAAACAAGGCCAGAAAACAAAAGCAAAGGTCGGCACAAATGGCCCCACCCCCCCAGACGCCTCCCCTGGTGGTGCGCTACATGTCTATGGACGCCCACCAGCAGGCCACCCTCAGGGGGCTTAACGGGGACACGTGTAACGCGTTGACCGACTTTTACGCCGTAGGGTTCAAGTTTCCCGTCACGGTGGGTGCGCCTGTATGCCTGACTGGCACTCGGCTCAACGTTGAGGCCGCCCTCGCTTACATACTGAACACTTACGGCGGCCAGGTGCTGGGTGCAGCCAGCCACGGGCCAGGCCAGGCCAAGGCCACACCCAGACCACCACGCCACCCACCACACCACCCACCACGCCACCAGCCTCGCCTCCACCCCTCACAAAACGCACTGCGCGGGCAGTGGGTGTGATCTGTGACTCCCGTAGGCCCTGAGGGCGGGGCAGGACAAAATTCATTGGTGAAAGTTTGCGTGAAGGTATGTGTGTGTGTGTGAATGTGTGAGTGTATGTATGTGAGTGTGCATGTGTGTGTGTATATGTGTTTGTGTGTGTGTGCGTATGCGTGTGAGTGTGTGCATGTGAGTGTGTATGCGTGTGTATGTGTGGCTGTGTTCCCGAAAATATGACACACGCATTGGAACTGTCCTCCATGGAGGTACACCCACTGAGGTGTACCTCCATGGAAGTACACCCACTGAGGTGTACCTCCATGGAAGTACACCCACTGAGGTGTACTCCATGGAAGTACACCCACTGAGGTGTACTCCATGGAAGTACACCCACTGAGGTGTACTCCATGGAAGTACACCCACTGAGGTGTACCTCCATGGAGGACAGTCCCAGTGCGTGTGTCATTCTTTCGGGAACACAGCCACACACACACACACGCTCACACTCACACGCACACACTCACACTCACGCGCACACATACACACACTCACGTACATTGACAGACACTCACATACATACACTCTGTGTGAATGTGTGTGTGTGTGCGTGTATGTATGTGTATGTAGGTTAAGTGTAGGTTAAGTCAGCATGACTGCTTCTCTTTTGTCTTACTTTTCTTGGCCTCACATGTCTGTATACACCAGTGACTGCCTTATATCATGGCCTTACATGTCTATACACCAGTGACTGCCTTATATCATGGCCTGACATGTCTGTATACACCAGTGACTGCCTTATATCATGGCCTGACATGTCTATACACCAGTGACTGCCTTATATCATGGCCTGACATGTCTATACACCAGTGACTGCCTTATATCATGGCCTTACATGTCTATACACCAGTGACTGCCTTATATCATGGCCTTACATGTCTGTATACACCAGTGACTGCCTTATATCATGGCCTTACATGTCTGTATACACCAGTGACTGCCTTATATCATGGCCTTACATGTCTGTATACACCAGTGACTGCCTTATATCATGGCCTTACATGTCTGTATACACCAGTCACTGCCTTATATCATGGCCTTACATGTCTGTATACACCAGTCACTGCCTTATATCATGGCCTTACATGTCTGTATACACCAGTCACTGCCTTATATCATGGCCTTACATGTCTGTATACACCAGTGACTGCCTTATATCATGGCCTTACATGTCTGTATACACCAGTGACTGCCTTATATCATGGCCTTACATGTCTGTATACACCAGTGACTGCCTTATATCATGGCCTTACATGTCTGTATACACCAGTGACTGCCTTATATCATGGCCTTACATGTCTGTATACACCAGTGACTGCCTTATATCATGCCATCCTGCACTCTTCACCCTACCAGTAGTAGATGCCATCCTGCACTCTTCACCCTACCAGTAGTAGATGCCATCCTGCACTCTTCACCCTACCAGTAGTAGATGCCATCCTGCACTCTTCACCCTACCACTACTACTACTAGTACTAGTAGCACATTATTGCCTACTTAACTTACCCCATTCTTCTTCTTCCTCCTTCCCTCCCTCTTCCTTTCCTTCCTCTTCTTCCTATCTTCCTTCCTCCCATCCTACTCCTCACTCTTCCTTCCTCCCTTCCCTATCCTCCCTTCTCCCTTTCGCTTTTCCTCCCTCCTCCACCCCATCCTTCTCTTTCTCTCTTTCCATTCTCCCCTTTGTCACCCCCTCCTTCCTCCCTTCCCTTTTCTTCTCCTCCCCTTTCGCATGGTGTGTGTGTGTGTGTGTGTGTGTGTGTGTGTGTCTCATATTGGAGCCACCACGTGAAGGCGTCCCCCTCCAACACCGTCTTGTACCTAACGCCTCACTATTAGCTGTTTATTTCAGTCTGTAATAACAGATTAAAGCCACCTCAATGCTTGTCATGAAGAAGTGCTTCCTCTCTCTCTCTCTCTCTCTCTCTCCCTTTTTCCTTTCACCTTCATTCATTTCTTCCTTTCTGTTTCCTTCTCTCTCTCTCTCTCTCTCTCTCTCTCTCTCTCTCTCTCTCTCTCTCTCTCTCTCTCTCTCTCTGTATCCACCCGTCTTCTCGCTGGTTAAGGAAGCTCCCTAACACCTCTCCCACGGCGATTTATTTTGTTTAGTTCACCTTGCCGTTCTCGTCTGTGTTCCATAAATCCTTCTAATATCACCACACTCTGCATAAATAACATACAAAACGATGTTGCCCAGCCGTATCCAAAAATAAATCGATAAGGAAGTGGTGTTAGGGAATATACCGGTAATCTTGAAGGAATTTAAGGTGATGTTTGGAGTCAAGGCTAAAACACACTGACTGCTTACATGCATACACACATGTGCGTACGTACACACACACATTCACTCATGTGCATACGTTTACATACACACATTCATACATGCATACACACAGCCACACAGAGACAGACGTATGCAAACAGACATAAACACATACATACATACATACACAACATACATACATACATATACATACATATACATACATACACGTACATAGAAACATACATACATACATACATACACATCCACAGTCATACAAACAGATACCGGTATATACAAGCGCACACACACACACACACACACACACACACACACACACACACACACACACACACAGCAACACAAACAGACATATACAAATACACGCTCTCTCTCTCTCTCTCTCTCTCTCTCTCTCTCTCTCTCACACACACACACACACACACACACACACACACACACACACACACACACACACACAGCAACACAGACATATACAAACTCTCTCTCACACACACACACACACACACACACACACACACACACACAGCAACACAGACATATACAAACTCAGACACACACACACACACACACACACACACACACAGCAACACAAACAGACATATACAAATACAAGCTCTCTCTCTCTCTCTCTCACACACACACACACACACACACACACACACAGCAAGACAGACATATACAAACTCTCTCTCTCTCTCTCTCTCTCACACACACACACACACACACACACACACTGCCAGTCACGCCGCACCTTCAGCACATACAGTCAGTAAACATGGAAGCAAACATTAGCCTTTCCTTGGGTCCCCTTCATGCGGTGCCACAGATAATAATAATAATAATAATAATAATAATAATGATGATAATAATAATGATGATAATAATAATAATAATAATAATAATAACAAATGTTTGGCTCCTGTGAACAGCAGTAATTTAGGTAATATTAACACACACTCCTCTAGGGAGGTGGTGAAGTGGGCAATGAGAAAGCCTGGGATGTAGAAGTGGCTGGTTAGGGTGGTTATGGCTATGTATGTGGGTGCTCACACCCAGGTAAAGGTGAATGGAGATCTGAGTGATGAGTTTCCAGTGAATGATGGTGTGCATCAAGGGTCAGTCTTGAGCCCCTTGTTGTTTGTCATGGCACTTGAAGCCCTCTCACGTGACTTCAGAAAGGGACTCCCGTGGGAGATGTTGTGTGTTGATGATTTTGTGCTGATTGCAGAGAACGAAAGGGAGGAGGAGGAAAGATTTAGGAAGTGGAGACAAGGTATGAGGCACAAGGGCTTAAGAGTAAATGCAGATAAAACAAAAGTGATGGTATCTATGGCTGGTGGCGGTACTGTAAAGAGGGAGAGTGGCCATGTGCGATTTGACACATGGGCGGGGGAAGTACTTCTATATTGTGCAGTGTCAGTGATAAGTGGGTGCATAAGAGATGTAGTGGTATTAGAGGTAGACTGCGAGATAATGCAGTGTTTGTGATAAGTGGGTGCATAAGAGATGTAGTGGTATTAGAGGTAGACTGCGAGATAATGCAGTGTCAGTGATAAATGGGTGCATAACAGATGTAGTGGTATTAGAGGTAGACTGCAAGATAATGCAGTGTTTGTGATAAATGGGTGCATAACAGATGTTGTGGTATTAGAGGTAGACTGCAAGATAATGCAGTGTTTGTGATAAATGGGTGCATAACAGATGTAGTGGTATTAGAGGTAGACTGCAAGATAATACTGATTTCATGTGTGCGGTGTGTCGGGGAGGGCAGGTGGGGACTGTCAGGCATGAAAGGACTGATCCTGCTGGTGAGTCTATTGAGTGTGTGGAAGAGTTTGTTATTTGTACTGGAGGTGGGGCAGGAGCTAGCTCTGTGGCTAGAGTGAGGAGAGGTTGGAAGAAGTTCAGGGAGCTGTTGCCCCTCCTAACATGGAGAGGGCTCTCCCTCCGTGCTAAGGGGTCTTTATATGCAGCGTGTTTTAGAGGTGTAATGCTGTTTGGCAGTGAGACCTGGACAGTAAAAAAAGAGGATATTCGCAGACTCAAACGCACGAAAATGACAATGATTAGGTGGCTGTGTAGTGCGTCCCTGAGTGCAAGGCCTGAGGGGGGGGGGCGGAGGCTGGGTTTACGATGGAAGAGCTGAGAGGAAGGATGGGACTGGAGTGTACTGGTGTTGTGATGAGGAGGGGTAGACTGAGGTGGTTTGGGCATGTGGAGTGTATGGGGGATGGTAATAAGATACACACAGGAATATATACACATCCAAATATACATTTCTACAGCCACACACACACACACACACACACACACACACACACACACACACACACACACACACACACACACACACACACACACACACACACACACACACACACACTAACTTGGCCTAACATCACCATCTCTCCATCTTGAATGCTGAGTCGGATCAACAGATTAACACTAGAATATGATGCTAGTCACGAAGAAGTGCATGGAAAGGATTTAGAGCCGAAACATTGAGAACTATGGAAGGAAGGAAGGGAGGGAGGGAGGAAGGAAGGAAAGAGAGAAGGAAGGAAGGAATGACGGAAGAAAATAGTGAAGGGAAGAAGGAAGAAAGGAAGAGAGAGAGAGAGAGAGAGAGAGAGAGAGAGAGAGAGAAGTAATATGCGTCGCAAAAATACAGGAGGGAGAGGAGGAGAGCGGAGGGGAGGGGAAGGGAGAGAAGAGGAAAGGAGAGGAGAGGAGAGGGGAAAGGAGAGAAGAAGAAGAAAGGAGGGGAGGGGAGGGGAGGGGAGGGGAAAGGAAGGGGAATTACTCCAAAGCCAGTGTGACGTCAAACCTACATATCTCTAAATGCATCTCCAGTCTCTCCCATCCTTCCCTTTCTCTCTCTCTCTCTCTCTCTCTCTCTCTCTCTCTCTATCAATCTGTCTATCAGTCTATCTACTTCTCACTAGCCATCTCTCTCTCTCTCTCTCTCTCTCTCTCTCTCTCTCACACACACACACACACACACACAGCAAGACAGACATATACAAACTCTCTCTCTCACACACACACACACACACACACACACACACACACACACACACACACACACACACTGCCAGTCACGCCGCACCTCCAGCACATACAGTCATTAAATATGGAAGCAAACATTAGCCTTTCCTTGGGTCCCCTTCATGCGGTGCCACAGATAATAATAATAATAATAATGATGATAATAATAATAATAATAATAATAGCAAATGTTTGGATCCTCTAGGGAGGTGGTGAAGTGGGCAATGAGAAAGCCTGGGATGTAGAAGTGGCTGGTTAGGGTGGTTATGGCTATGTATGTGGGTGCTCACACCCAGGTAAAGGTGAATGGAGATATGAGTGATGAGTTTCCAGTGAATGATGGTGTGCATCAGGGGTCAGTCCTGAGCCCCTTGTTGTTTGTCATGGCACTTGAAGCCCTCTCACGTGACTTCAGAAAGGGACTCCCGTGGGAGATGTTGTGTGTTGATGATTTTGTGCTGATTGCAGAGAACGAAAGGGAGGAGGAGGAAAGATTTAGGAAGTGGAGACAAGGTATGAGGCACAAGGGCTTAAGAGTAAATGCAGATAATACAAAAGTGATGGTATCTATGGCTGGTAGCGGTACTGTAAAGGAAGAGGGAGAGTGGCCATGTGCGATTTGACACATGGGCGTGGGAAGTAATTCTATATTGTGCAGTGTTAGTGATAAGTGGGTGCATAAGAGATGTAGTGGTATTAGAGGTAGACTGCGAGATAATGCAGTGTTTGTGATAAGTGGGTGCATAAGAGATGTAGTGGTATTAGAGGTAGACTGCAAGATAATGCAGTGTTTGTGATAAATGGGTGCATAACAGATGTAGTGGTATTAGAGGTAGACTGCAAGATAATGCAGTGTTTGTGATAAATGGGTGCATAACAGATGTAGTGGTATTAGAGGTAGACTGCAAGATAATGCAGTGTTTGTGATAAATGGGTGCATAACAGATGTAGTGGTATTAGAGGTAGACTGCAAGATAATACTGATTTCATGTGTGCGGTGTGTCGGGGAGGGCAGGTGGGGACTGTCAGGCATGAAAGGACTGATCCTGCTGGTGAGTCTCTTGAGTGTGTGGAAGAGTTTGTTATTTGTGCTGGAGGTGGGGCAGGAGCTAGCTCTGTGGCTAGAGTGAGGAGAGGTTAGAAGAAGTTCAGGGAGCTGTTGCCCCTCCTAACATGGAGAGGGCTCTCCCTCCGTGCTAAGGGGTCTTTATATGCAGCGTGTTTTAGAGGTGTAATGCTGTTTGGCAGTGAGACCTGGACAGTTAAAAAAGAGGATATTCGCAGACTCAAACGCACGAAAATGACAATGATTAGGTGGCTGTGTAGTGCGTCCCTGAGTGCAAGGCCTGGGGGAGGGGGGCGGAGGCTGGGTTTACGATGGAAGAGCTGAGAGGAAGGATGGGACTGGAGTGCACTGGTGTTGTGATGAGGAGGGGTAGACTGAGGTGGTTTGGGCATGTGGAGTGTATGGGGGATGGTAATAAGATACACACACGAATATATACACATCCAAATATACATTTCTACAGACACACACACACACACACACACACACACACACACACACACACACACTAACTTGGCCTAACATCACCATCTCTCCATCTTGAATGCTGAGTCGGATCAACAGATTAACACTAGAATATGATGCTAGTCACGAAGAAGTGCATGGAAAGGATTTAGAGCCGAAACATTGAGAACTATGGAAGGAAGGGAGGAAGGAAGAGAGGAACGAGGAAGTAATGAAAGAGAGAAGGAAGGGAAGAATGACGGAAGAAAATAGTGAAGGGAAGAAGGAAGAAAGGAAGAGAGAGAGAGAGAGAGAAGTAATATGCGTCGCAAAAATACAGGAGGGAGAGGAGGAGAGCGGAGGGGAGGGGAAGGGAGAGAAGAGGAAAGGAGAGGAGAGGAGAGGGGAAAGGAGAGAAGAAGAAGAAAGGAGGGGAGGGGAGGGGAGGGGAGGGGAAAGGAAGGGGAATTACTCCAAAGCCAGTGTGACGTCAAACCTACATATCTCTAAATGCATCTCCAGTCTCTCTCATCCTTCCCTT
>NW_027644695.1:2500-10000 GCF_032717465.1 Coenobita brevimanus | reverse complement strand
GGGAACCCTTTACAACGCTGATAATAATAATAATAATAATAACAAAAATAATACTAAATAATAATAATAATCGTAATAATAATAATAATAATAATAATAATCGTAATAATAATAATAATAATAATAATAATAATAGTAATAATAATAATAATAATAATAATAATAAAAAGTAACCAGAATTCTGCCATTGTTGACGCCATATTCCAAGAGCTCCACATTTCAGATACAATACTTTTGTCATCACTGTACACCTGTTATTAAGGCACTTTGGGTGGGACCTGTGACCTAGAGATCAGGGTCAAGGTCATTCATACTGTGCAAATCCTGTTCACCCCTGACCCACGACATGTCCACCGAGTTAGGTCAAAATCGGCCAAATACTTTCCGATTAAGCACTTTCAGGCATGAGGCGGCCATTTTGATTTTCCTCAATACCTCAAAAAGTATTTATTGGATCTCAGTATCAATATCCAGGTGCACCAGTATACCCAGGTACACTAGTATACCCAGGTGCACCAGTATACCCAGGTGCACCAGTATACCCAGGTGCACCAGTATACCCAGGTACACTAGTATACCCAGGTGCACCAGTATACCCAGGTGCACCAGTATACCAGGTGCACCAGTATACCCAGGTGCACCAATAATACCCAGGTGCACCAGTATACCCAGGTGCACTAGTATACCCAGGTGCACCAGTATACCCAGGTGCACCAGTATACCAGGTGCACCAGTATACCCAGGTGCACCAGTATACCCAGGTGCACCAGTATACCCAGGTGCACTAGTATACCCAGGTGCACCAGTATACCAGGTGCACCAGTATACCCAGGTGCACCAGTATACCAGGTGCACCAGTATACCAGGTGCACCAGTATACCAGGTGCACCAGTATACCCAGGTGCACCAGTATACCAGGTGCACCAGTATACCCAGGTGCACCAGTATACCAGGTGCACCAGTATACCAGGTGCACCAGTATACCCAGGTGTACCAGTATACCAGGTGCACCAGTATACCCAGGTGCACTAGTATACCAGGTGCACCAGTATACCCAGGTGCACCAGTATACCAGGTGCACCAGTATACCAGGTGCACTAGTATACCAGGTGCACTAGTATACCCAGGTGCACCAGTATACCCAGGTACACTACACTAGTATACACCACTATACCCACGTGCACCAGTATACCCAGGTGCACTACTATACCCACGTGCACTAGTATACCCAGGTGCACCAGTATACAGGTGCACCAGTATACCCAGGTGCACTAGTATACCCAGGTGCACTACAGTAGTATACACTAGTATACCCAGGTGCACTAGTATACCCAGGTGCACCAGTATAACCAGGTGCACTACAGTAGTATACACTAGTATACCCAGGTGCACTAGTATACCCAGGTGCACTACAGTAGTATACACCAGTATACCCAGGTGCACTAGTATACCCAGGTGCACTACAGTAGTATACACTAGTATACCCAGGTGCACTAGTATACCCAGGTGCACCAGTATAACCAGGTGCACTACAGTAGGATACACTAGTATACTCCAGGTGCTCTATTATACCCAGGTGCACTACAGTATTATTCACCAGTATACCCAGGTGCACTAGTATACCCAGGTGCACTACAGTAGTATACACTAGTATACCCAGGTGCACCAGTATACCCAGGTGCACCAGTATACCCAGGTGCACTAGTATAGCCTATGCCGACGGCTACATACAGCAACGTTTGCAAAGCCAGCAAGTCAGTAGTTTGGCTGCACAGGAGGGCAAAAAATGAAAAAAAAAATAACACAGAGGCGCCAGTGCTAGGGGGGAAATGTGCCAAAGAAGTACCGGTATACAAGCAAGATACATCACTGCTGAAAATGTCACGGCTCTATCCCGAACGGTGTTGCAATGCCAGCCTTCTACATCTTACCCCCAGTATATATATATATATATATATATATATATATATATATATATATATATATATATATGGAGTTCTTAATACCGGTAGTAATAATATTAATATTAATAATATTAAAATAATAATAATTATTATATAATAATAATACCGGTAATAATAATAATAATAATAATAACAAAACAACAATAATAATAATAATAATGATAATAGCACTGTAATCATCATCGTCATTACAAAAATACTACTACTGCTACTACTACAACTACTACTACTACTACTGGACATGTGATGCATCTACGGTGCAACTGCGTATAATCTATCTGTCTGTGTATGGATGTATTTGTTTATCTACCCACACATCTATCAATAGCGAAAAAATAGTGTATCATTATTATATTATTATATTATGTGGTAGGTGGGGGCGCTCACCATCCACTCACTCAATGTAGTGCTGCTCTCGGGTGTCTGCCCTTTCCTCTCCTCCATCCTTCTTTCCTTCCATCTTCTTCTGTCTTTCTTTCCTTCATTCTTTCCTTGTCCTTCTGCCTATGGGTGACTCTACACTCCCTCTTCTGTCTTTCTTTCCTTCATTCTTTCCCCTTTCTTCTGCCTGTGGGTGACTCTACACTGAGTGACAAGCCAAATGGTTTCCTGTACACCAGGAAACCATTTACTACGCTGGGTGGTAACCATATAACCAAATTATGGCGCCTGGTGGTTTAGTGGGTAATTAAGGCGCTCCAATGGGATTGAGCCGGTGAAGGTTTATATCCAAGGGATGGTTGGGGTTTATTGCTCACGTAATGCCACTCAGGGATGAAACAGGGTCAGATGATGATGATGATGATTACTATTACCATTACCAGCCGCGATGGCCAAGCTGGTATTGTTTTCAATTTGTCTGTCTGTGTGTACGTCTGTGTGTCTTTTACTACGATAACTTCGCAACCGCTCAAGATATCATCACAAAATTTGACACGTGTGTAGTAGGGATGAAAATCTACAAGTTCGAAACTGGTGAAGGTAGGTCAAGGTCAAGGTCATATTCCGAGCCGCGCTAGACATGTATCGGCTGGTGTGATTCCCCCCTTGGGTGGCCTCTGGTTATTATGATTATTATTATTATTATTATTATTATTTCTAGCCTGGTCTATCTGTCTGTCTGTCTACCCACCTTTCTATTTGGCTCTGTCTTTCTGTCAATCAAATACGGATATCGCTACATAACGTGAGTGGATGGTACGTACTAGACAGACTGATAGATACACGGATAGACGGAGAGAAAGAATCAGTGTCAAAACATTCACGTTATCGAGTTGACCTATTTATGTATGTATGTGTCTGTCCATCTATCCAATATATCTACCACTACATCAGGTGAGTGGATTGTATGTACCAGAGAGAGAGAATCAGTGTCAAAACATTCACGTTATCGAGTTGACCTATTTATGTATGTATGTGTCTGTCCATCTATCCAATATATCTACCACTACATCAGGTGAGTGGATGGTATGTACCAGAGAGAGAGAATCAGTGTCAAAACATTCACGTTATCGAGTTGACCTATTTATGTATGTATGTGTCTGTCCATCTATCCAATATATCTACCACTACATCAGGTGAGTGGATGGTATGTACCAGAGAGAGAGAATCAGTGTCAAAACATTCACGTTATCGAGTTGACCTATTTATGTATGTATGTGTCTGTCCATCTATCCAATATATCTACCACTACATCAGGTGAGTGGATGGTATGAACCAGAGAGAGAGAATCAGTGTCAAAACATTCACGTTATCGAGTTGACCTATTTATGTATGTATGTGTCTGTCCATCTATCCAATATATCTACCACTACATCAGGTGAGTGGATGGTATGTACCAGAGAGAGAGAATCAGTGTCAAAACATTCACGTTATCGAGTTGACCTATTTATGTATGTATGTGTCTGTCCATCTATCCAATATATCTACCACTACATCAGGTGAGTGGATGGTATGTACCAGAGAGAGAGAGAAAGAGAGAGAACTACTGATGTCTTTTAATCTGGTTTTGCATCTCTCTATCCAATAAAGCTATAGTTACATCAGGTGAGTGGATGGTATATACTAGTTGGACAAAGAAAAATACTGATGTCTTTAATATACTTTAGCATCTATCTATCTACCCAGTAAATCTATCACTACAGCAAGTAAGTGGATGGTATGTACTGGATAGATAGACATGCTTATAGACTGATACAGGAAATAATGTTGAGGCCTTTTATCTATTTTGCATCTATCTATCTATATAATAAATCTATCACTACATCCGGTGAGTGGATAGCACGTAGTAGATAGAGAAAAATATTGATATCTTTATTCCATTTTTGCATTTATCTATATATCTGTCTATCCAATAAATCTATCACTACATCAGGTGAGTGGATGATACGTACTGGTGTTGGTGGATATCTGTATATCCATCAGGTGCACCTGTCTATCTATTTACCTGTCTATCTACATACTACACCTATTTATCTATGCAATAAATCTATAACTTTATCAGGTGAGTGGATGGTATGTACTAGATAGACAGACGTAGATAGTGAAAAAATCAACATCAGTAATTCAACAAATTCAAAAGTAATCTATCTATTTTTGCATCTACCTATTTCAAAAATATCACTACATCAGGTGAGTGGATGGTACGTATTAGAAATGGATGGACAGACAGGCAGACAGCCAGAGATCCATTTTTATCGATAATTTATTGAAAAAGTGTATTTATGTATTTATCTGTCTATATATTTATCTATCCAGTAAATCTATCACTACATTAAGTGAATGGATAGTACGTACTAGATAGACAGATAGACAGACAAATAGATAGATAGAGAATTGCTATTTATCATGTTTTAACCTATTTTTGGGTCTATTAATCTATCCAATTCATATATCGCTACATCAGGTGTGTGGATGGTACGTACTAAATAGACAGACAGACAGACATAAAGAAAAAAATATTGCTGTCTTTTAATATATTTTTACATATCTGTCTATCCAATAAATCTATCATTACATCAGATAGATAGACAGATAGATAGACAGATAGACATGGATGGACAAAGAAAACTCAAATCATTCTTACTCATCAGATTGAAGGTTGATCTATTTTTGCGTCTATCTATCCGATAAATCTATCACTACATCAGGTGAGTGGATGGTAGCTACGACAGACTTAAAGGAAAAAATATATATATTTTTTTTACAATTTCAAAATTAATCTATCTAGCCTTCTCTTCCACCTGCCTATCTGTCCAATAAATCTATCACTACATCGGGTGAGTGGATGGTATGTAGTGGGCAAAATGCGTGTCCACATTCGTCTTGGTAGGTAGGCTGAAAAATGACTTAGGCGTATGTATCTATCTTTGATTATCGATAGATTAAAGGTGAACTGATGACCTGTTTGTAGGTCATGTGGAGAGATTAGATAATAATAATAATACCCGATAATAATAATAATAATAATAATAATAATAATAATAACAGCAGCAGCAGCAGTGGTGGTGGTGGTGGTAGTAGTAGTAGTAGTAGTAGTAGTAGTAGTGGTGGTGGTAGTAGTAGTAGTAGTAGTAGTAGTAGCAGCAAATAATAATAATAATAATAATAATAATAATAATAGCAGCAGCAGCAGCAGTGGTGGTGGTAGTAGTAGTAGTAGTAGTAGTAGTAGTAGTAGTGGTGGTAGTAGTAGTAGTAGTAGTAGTGGTGGTAGTAGTAGTAGTAGTAGCAGCAAATAATAATAATAATAATAATAATAATAATAATACATTTCAACTCACCCTGTGTCCATACCAGGCATAGTTTCCTTTTTCCGGCACTTGTGCCACTTGCCTCGCCTCCACAGTAATCCAGTCTGTCCATTCATCACGGCAAACACAATCGCTAACGTCCAATAAAAGGGATTTAATCCCCGAGCTAGGCAACTATGGCCATATAGCCCCGCTAGGTTACAGGAGCGCTACTACTCCCGGCACGGCAGTCCCGGACGAGGCTCGAACTCGCAATCCCCCGATCACGACTCCGATGCTCTACCACTGAGCCACCGTGCCCCCAACGTCCAATAAAAGGGAAACGCAAAGTTAGTACGAGCTGTGCACACCAACATCCTCCCACTTCCTGACCCGCGGGGTGACTGACTGCCCGATGGTCTGCACCGCTGCGTCTCAAGGGTCACGTGACCAAGGCAACATTGTGCCTGACATTCCTCCAGTTAAATTTATGACGATTAAAACCAGTATTACACGAATTTTTTACCCATGTTTTAAATCAGTAAGTGATACAACAGATTTTACTTGATAGGATCATAATGGAAAGAAAAAAATAAAGTAGAAAATATCACCATCGTAGTGTACGTTGGTCGTTTCTTTTAAAAGACTGCATCTCCGGCAGCTTCCTTCAGGTGTACCATCACTCAACATTGGCAACGCTGATTTACTTTTTAAATCTTTGAATGTTTACAGGTAATGTCTTGATTATTTCTGACCTGCTTGTAATAAACAATGGTAGAGTTTATTTATCTTTAGGGAGGTTATTGGTTCTGTGAACCTTATTTACCGTAGTTCAGAGGCTAAATAAGACTATGCTACGGCCCTCCATCCTCACCACAGCATTCCCTCGAAACTGGCGCCATTTCTGCGTCAACATCTTGTTACTGTTTAACAAACAAGATGTAGATATGGCAAAATAATCCAAGTGATCAGAATTCTGGGGTTATACTTGACAGAAATGCAAGAAAATGCTTACGGGACACCCAGATTAAACAAATACGTCCAACAAATGACTACTAAAAGCAAAACACATCTCAGGAAGTTGCCGTTAACGGTCAGCGCCTGCAACTTGGCGCCGCTGTCCTTGCAATGTGTCCTTGAAATGTTTGGACGGTTAAAGGCAGTTGTGGCAGTGTTGGCGCGTCCTTTGCAATAGGTCAGTGATAAAAGAGGTTGCACTTAACCCTTTCCCTGCTGCTGCACAAGGCGTCTGTTGTCATCTGATGCAACTGGCCAATTTGACATCTGCAATACTGAGTCCTGCTGGCATAACATTCAACCAGCTTTAGTTATCAGGCAGCAATGAGTCTCCTTGGTTACTAGTCAAACCCCACCTCAAATCTAACTTACTTGGCCGTCCACTCCAACTACTACTACCAAATATTACCAGTACTACTACTACCAACGCTACTACTACTACTACCACCACCACCACTACTACCACCACCACCACCACCACCACCACCACTACTACCACCACCACCACCACCACTACCACCACCACCACCACCACCACTACCACCACCACCACCACCTACACCACCATCATCACCACAAACCACCACCACCACCATCACAACTACCACCACCACCACCACTACCACCATCACCACCACCCCTACCACCATCACCACCACCCCTACCACCACCACCACCACCACTACCACCACCCCCACCACCATCACCACCACCACAACTACCACCACCACCACCACTACCACTACCACCACCACCACTACCACCATCACCACCACCCCAACCACCAC
>NW_027644694.1:22500-24990 GCF_032717465.1 Coenobita brevimanus | reverse complement strand
AAATACAAACCACCTACCCTAACCTCACTAAAACAAGAGGAAAATCAGAAGATGCCTTACATTTGCCCCTGCTGAGCTTCTCGGCCACATTGCCCACAATACCAAACCAAAACAATGTGCATATTTCAATATACAGTTAAAATCAATCAGCAATAAAAAGAATGCAGTACACTCTGGCCTTGCACCATACTTAACAATGGTATCCTTTCTTGATAACCTATACCGGTATATATATATATATATTTTTTTACCTGTGTAAACGTTGTCTCAGTGCCAGAGTGAGGCGATGGTTTGTCATACCACTAATTACCGTTTTCGTTGTTAATTAATACCGTACTGTACGGAATGCAGACACACACACATCCCTTACCTAGAGCTATAGTCGTGATCCATGGCTACAGTGCTTGCTGACACACCAAAAGTGACTGAGAGTGAACTTGGGCTTCGACTTCACGTGGTACCAGTCCCTTGAATCAAGTTAATGTTCGCCGTAAAGTACATTCGTCATGAAGTGTCCAGCAGGATTGATTTATAATGACCTAACAGGATGTTTATTCTATCTAAATAATTCATAAATTACCTATTCCAATTTACTACTGTTTCACGCCTTACGTAAAAGCTTTGAGACGAATGATATGAGAAGCCGGAATGACCATTTGCCGTTTGTAAACAAAGGGCGAGAGGCTGCGATCATGTTACCCCTACGGAGATCAGAGAACAAATGGCATATTTGTGGCGGCCTCTGGCAACTCCCTCGCATGCGCCGTAGGGGGCGGACAGGGGGACAGATCATAGGGCGAGAGGCTGCGATCATGTTACCCCTACAGAGATCAGAGGACAAATGGCATATTTGTGGCGGCCTCTGGCAACTTCCGCGCATGCGCCGTAGGGGGCGGACAGGGGGACAGATCATAACGCTACACCGGAACTGACGAGAGAGATGCATACAGGAGAATGTTGATGTGTAATGGACGGGATAAATCGAAGCAAGTGTAAGGCAGCTTTATGATACCGCTGATAAGGCTTAAATCCCAGAGATAAGCGATGGCGGCACACAGACGAGCCATAAATTGCATTAACACAAAAGGAAGAGGCTGTCGCTTTGGGCTCGGCGCCAAGTTTTGAAAATATCGTCCTTCATATGGGAGATTTCGTAGTACCACTTCCTCGGTTATTTATTTTGCATATTACATTTTGATATTGATTTTCATATTATATCACACTTTTATAATCGACGTAGATTCCATTTATAACTTACTGGATGATTTTATGGTATATGTGCCAAGTAATCGCCGAGGAAGACACACTACGGAATCTCCAAGGCAATTTCGGCTTGAGCTTTAATGTCGGCATAATTTCAAGTCAGAGTAACATAGAAGAGAATATTAATGTGTATGGTGCAAAATAAATCGCTGAAGAAGAAGTGTTACGGAACGATCAGAATTAGTTGAAAATTAATCCGTAATATCGCTGGAATGGTGGCCATCGCAACAGTTTTTCCTTAGCGATTCATTTTCAAATTAGGCCTTTCTGTTGGCTTGTATGATATTTATATTTTGCTAATACCGCCATAGTTTGCATCAATCGCACACAAGAGGATATTAAGGTTGAATGTGCAAAATAGTTCGCCGAGAAGGAAATGTTACGAAATCTCCTATATGAGAGATTACGGCTTGAATTTAAATCTCGGCACAGTTGCCTCAGTAACCTACAATAGAATATTAAGGTGTAATGTGCACAATAAATCGCTGAGGAAGAGGTCTTACGAAGCCTCCCAAGTCGGGGTTGAAAATTAAGCCGTTATCTCGTTGAAATGGAAGGATTCTTAGCATCTTTTCTTGAGCCATTTATTTTGCATATTACACCTTGCTGTCCTCTGTGACGTTACTTATATTTTTTAATACAGTCGTAGTTTGTATTAACACCATATTAGAGGATATTAAGGTGTAGCAGGAAAAATAAATCTCCGAGGAAGGAATATTACGAAGCCTCCAAGAAGTGTCCGGGATAACGGTGGAATTTCGAGTTGGTGATTTTGTTTGTGTTTTGTGTAAATATTGACGTTATTTACAGTATTGTTATTTTGTGGTTTATGGTATGTGTAAATATTGACGTTATTGACAGTATTGTTATTTTGTGGTTTATGTTATGTGTAAATATTGACGTTATTGACAGTATTGTTATTTTGTGGTTTACGTTATGTGTAAATATTGACGTTATTGACAGTATTGTTATTTTGTGGTTTATGTTATGTGTAAATATTGACGTTATTGACAGTATTGTTATTTTGTGATTCATGTTATGTGTAAATATTGACGTTATTTACAGTATTGTTATTTTGTGGTTTATGTTATGTGTAAATATTGACGTTATTGACAGTATTGTTATTTTGTGGTTTATGTTATGTGTAAATATTGTCGTTATTGACAGTATTGTTATTTTGTGGTTTATGTTATGTGTAAATATTGACGTTATTGACAGTATTGTTAT
>NW_027644694.1:10000-17500 GCF_032717465.1 Coenobita brevimanus | reverse complement strand
GCAGACGACCTGTACTGGATGCCCCTTAAGCAGACGACCTGTACTGGATGCCCCTTAAGCAGACGACCTGTACTGGGTGCCCCTTAAGCAGACGACCTGTACTGGATGCCCCTTAAGCAGACGACCTGTACTGGATGCCCCTTAAGCAGACGACCTGTACTGGATGCCCCTTAAGCAGACGACCTGTACTGGATGCCCCTTAAGCAGACGACCTGTACTGGATGCCCCTTAAGCAGACGACCTGTACTGGATGCCCCTTAAGCAGACGACCTGTACTGGATGCCCCTTAAGCAGACGACCTGTACTGGATGCCCCTTAAGCAGACGACCTGTACTGGGTGCCCCTTAAGCAGACGACCTGTACTGGATGCCCCTTAAGCAGACGACCTGTACTGGATGCCCCTTAAGCAGACGACCTGTACTGGGTGCCCCTTAAGCAGACGACCTGTACTGGGTGTCAGCCCCTTAAGCAGACGACCTGTACTGGGTGTCAGCCCCTTAAGCAGACGACCTGTACTGGGTGTCAGCCCCTTAAGCAGACGACCTGTACTGGATGCCCCTTAAGCAGACGACCTGTACTGGGTGCCCCTTAAGCAGACGACCTGTACTGGGTGCCCCTTAAGCAGATGACCTGTACTGGGTGCCCCTTAAGCAGACGACCTGTACTGGGTGCCCCTTAAGCAGACGACCTGTACTGGGTGCCCTCTTGACTGACGCATTCATCTTGGCTGCACCACCAATCTGCCTGGCGCGGTGAATGGCCTTGTAAAGAGATGGTGGGTTGGTTTTGGCTTTAGGTGTGCTCTGGCCCCTCTCATCTTAAACCTCCTCCTCCTCATCCTCTCTCTCCTTCCTCTTTTTTCTTCTTCTCTCCTTCCTCTTTTTTCTTCTTCTCTCCTTCCTCTTTTTTCTTCTCTCCTTCCTCTTTTTTCTCCTTCTCTCCTTCCTCTTTTTTCTCCTTCTCTCCTTCCTCTTTTTCCTTCTTCTCTCCATCCTCCACTCCTTCCTTCCCTCCTTCCTCCACTGCATCTTTCTCTCCTCCCCTTCTATCTTTCCTTCCTTCCTCCACTCCTTCCTTCCCTCCTTCCTCTGCTTTCTCCTTCCCTCCATCCTCTTCTCTCTCCTTCCTTCCTTCCTCCTCTGTCTCCTTCCTACCTTCCTCCTTTCTCTTCTTCCCTCCTTCCTCCTCTCTCTTCTTGCCCTCTTCCTCTTCTCTCTCCTTTCTTCCATCCTCCTTCTCTCTCTCCTTCTCCTCTTCCTTCTCTTCCTCCCCCTCCCCTTCTTCCTCTCCCTCATCCTCCCTTTCCTCCTTTCCCTCTTCCTCCCCTTCTCCCTCATCCTCCCCATCCTTCTCTTCCTCATCCTCTCCTTCCTCCTCTCCCTCATTCTCCCCTTCTTCTCCTTCCTCTTGTCCTTCCTCCTCTGTCTTGTGCTCTTATTTCTCTTCTGTCCACACCACCACCTAATTCTCCTCCTCCTCCTCCTTCTCCTCCTCGTCATCCTCCACATCCTCCTCCTCCTCCTCCTCCTCCTCCTCCACATCCTTCTCATCCTCCTCATCCTTCTCCTCCTCCTCCTCCTCCTCCACATCCTTCTCATCCTCACCTAATAAGTCCTAAAGCCATTATTTTCCCTGCCTCCCCTGCACCTCCAGTTGCCACTCTGTTTGCCCGTCCCAGTCTAGGTCTTTCCACGCGCTTCTTTCCTTCCTTTCTTCTTTCTCTTCTCTCCCGTCCCTCTTTCCTTTCAGCCTCTCTCGCATCACCTCTCCTCCTCCTCCTCCTCCTCCTCCTCACCTCGGCTTCTTCTCCCTTCCTCACCCTCTTCTCTCCTCCTCCTTCCCTCCCTTCGAAGTCCACGAAGACTATAAAGTAAGAATGTAGCCGGGGGAAGAGGAAGATGGTGACATTCTTATAGGACTGGTGGAATTGTAAAGCCGTGTGTGTTTAAAGGTGAAGCGTTGAGTCAGGTGAGTCAAATGGTGTGGAGGAGGAAGGAAGGACCAGTGATAAGAGTAATGAGTAAAGGATAATGACTAAGAGCAATACAGTGTGACGCGCCGTACCGTAGTGATGATGATGATGACGCTGGTAAAGAAGGGTTGATAGTTGTGGTGGTGATGGTGGTGCTGGCTCTGGTAGTGGTGATGATGATAGTGGTGATGATAGTAATGATAGGTGCAGGCATGATAATATAATACTCATATATACATATTATTTATATTTCTATATACTTTATCTATGTTGTTTATATCTTATATGCATCATATACAGTATATTACCTGTATTATCTATCTCTCTATTGCCAGACACCTTAATCCCGTGGGGGATGGCCATAAACAAATCGCCTCCATGTCACCCTGTCCAACTCCGTTTCACTGCCCTGCTCCCATCTCACACCCTCTCCCTCATATACCTCTCCACTCATTCTCGGCCTCCCCCTCCCTCTCCCCTTCCACCTCACTCACATACACTCCTCGTCAGTCTCTCACTTTCCATCCTCTCCACATGGCCAAACCACCTCAGTGTGTTTCTCCTAACGCAGTGGTTCTCAACTCGTTTCAGGCCATGGATCACCAGCCCGATTAAAAAAATATCGTGGACCATTTCATTTTTGAGTAATGATAAATAAAGCATAGACAACAAACATTTTGGTTAGAAATATAATTCTTACAAAAAGATTTTCGAGAAATTATATAAAATAGTGGACAGCTGACATTTTGGTCTGAAATATATTTCTTCCAAACATAATTTCCAGGAAGTACATGAACAATTCTATGACATTTTGCTGTGAAATTTATTTCTAACAAACAGAATTTTGAAATTATGTAGGAGTATACAACCAACATTTTTCTTTACAACCAGACTTTTGGATTCTCTTCTCACTGACAAGCTTCTCAATGTTAGGAGTGGTACTTGGTAATGCATACCACGTTGAGTACACCGCTTCCCGTTCGATCAGCGAAGTTAAGCAACGTTGGGTCTGGTTAGTACTTGGATGGGTGACCGCCTGGGAACACCAGATGCTGTTGGCATCCCTACGTCAAGTGGGGTTGGTGGAGGATTAGTGCCCCTCCCTGTAAAACAATTAACTCTAAGCCCTTGGCCACCCCGTCTGGGATACATGGCGTCTGGCAATGAATGAATGAATATCGCTTTCCACTGCAAGCCGATTCCTCTGTTTGGACTTAATGTGCAACAAACATGATAATCTGCTGTCACACATGGAAGTTGATGCAAATGGCAGAAGACATCTGACTGCATGTGTTGACAGATCTGGGTATCAGTCATGCTGGAATAATCAGTAGGATTAATACAATAAAATGAATGGCCAATTATTAATTTTGATAAAATTTATCGTACTGAATATTCAATAAATTAAAAAATATATGCACCAATCTCCAGTTTATTACCAAATATAGTGAACGTCCTGTGGACCACCCAAAAAGTCACCGTGGACCACCAGTTGAGAACCACTGTCCTAACGCTTTCTATCACATCCACACCACAACGCTCCTTTACTTCCTCTTCCGTCAGTCTGTCTCTCCATGTAACTCCACAGGCTCCTCTCAAATAACCCATTTCCACTGCTCTCACTCTTGACTTGTGTCCCACCAACAAGGTCCCTTAAATAAATCCTTCCAGAATGTAATAGTTTAGTAGAAGGCAGAATGAACCTGTATGTACGTCACCCGTAAGGAGGGCAGGTTAAGGTAAAAAAATAAAGAAAGAAAAGGGTATGTTTGAATATTACAGAACTCCGTAGATGGCAGGCCGTGGAGGGATGGAGGGAGAGAAGGCGGGAGGGAGGAAGGGGGGGGGGCGTGGAGGGAGGGAGTGATGGAGGGACGTGGAGGGAGGGAGGAAGGGGGTAAAGGAATTTCTGCCGGCTTTTTTTGGAGAAAAGGAAGGAGGGAGGAGAGGAGGAATAAAGAGGGATGGAGGTAGTGAGGGACGGAGGAGGGGGAAGGAGAGGTGGAGGATGGAAGGAGGAGGGGAGGTAGGGAGGAGAAAGGGGGATGGAGGAGAGGTGGTGGGGGTCGGAGAGACGGAGGAGGAGGGGAAGTGGGGGACGGAGAGAGGGAGGAGGAGGGAAGAAAGTGGGGGGGCGGAGAGAAGGAGGGGGTTGGAGGAAACTACTGTCTTCTGAGATCCAAATTAAAATAATCCTTAACATACATATACACTCACCTAATATTCATATGTATGTATTCTTATATCCCAAAAGAAAGACGGTACAAGTAGCCATTATCTTGACGGTAATCATGAGAAATGGAAATTACATACATACATACATACATACACATACATCAACACATACCGTACACACATCCGTATAAATTAATACATATACACAAAAAAAATACGGAAACTACATAATGGAGTGGAAGGGCCGAAGTGGAGGAGGGTGGACGGGAGGAATGGATGAAGGGGGTTGGGGAGGGAAGGAGGGGATGGGGGGAGGTACGTTTCTCTTGGTCGCCGGCTCATTCTGAGTTGGGCCGTGCTGGTGGGGGGACCTGTTACTCTTTGGGTAAGTATAATTTCCTTTTTCGTCCAACAAATTCCTTTAATAATGTGTAATCTAGTTTACTTTCATACGATGGAACTTTTAAAACTTTCGACTTAGCTTGATGTTAATGGAAGTCCGGTAAACTTGATTTTATGGAATATTTAACCGAGAGCGGCTTTTGTTTTTTAAGTCGTCCGTCCCATATGCAAGCTTCAGTTGATTTTTCTCCTGTATCTTTTATTCTCTTTACCTCTGTCAGAATACGATCGTAGCATGGTCCTCCACACTTTCCATTGCACTTTATCGTGACTAGCAGCCCATATGGTGTTAATGTTTACAGAGATGGACTTTAAAGATGGCGACGGTACCAGCAGCAAGCAAAGTTCGTGAAGCTATATTGGTAGTTTTTGAAATGCGTGTTTCATTTAATTGATGTTTTTCCCCAAATTTTAATATTCAGGCCATAATTTGGAGTTAATAGATTTCCAAATAGTTTTCCAAAATAGTGGTAGTAGAAAGCATAAAGCTATTTGGAATTTCGAGGGATAGCCTACAAATGATTAAGACAACTCATTTTTTCAGTGTCTAATTTCAACCGACGAAGTTTGAATTCGTGACCAAGATGAATTCAAGCGACCAAGAAGACGGGGGTTGGAATTCAAGTGACCAAGAAGACGGGTTTGAATTCAAGCGATCAAGAAGACGGGTTTGAATTCAAGCGATCAAGAAGACGGGTTTGAATTCAAGCGACCAAGAAGACGGGAGTGAGTTAATGCGACCAAGAAGACGGGAGTGAGTTAATGTGACCAAGAAGACGGGAGTGAGTTAATGTGACCAAGAAGACGGGGGTTGGAATTCAAGCGACCTAGAAGACTGGTTTGAATTCAGGCGACCAATAGTGGTTTGAATTCAAGCGACCAAGAAGACGGGGGTTGGAATTCAAGCGACCAAGAAGACGGGTTTGAATTCAAGCGACCAAGAAGACGGGAGTGAGTTAATGCGACCAAGAAGACGGGGGTTGGAATTCAAGCGACCAAGAAGACTGGTTTGAATTCAGGCGACCAATAGTGGTTTGAATTCAAGCGACCAAGAAGACGGGGTTGGAATTCAAGGTCAAGACGGGGGTTTGGATTCAACGGACGAAGGATTTTCAGTTAAGTATTTTTTTTTTCTTACCCTTTCGGCCCAGGGCAGGTGGAGACGATTTTGACTAGTAACCAAGGAGACTCATTTGTATATTAAATTTGTAGTAAGTGATGGAATAGTGTTAGTTGTACTCTCTGTCCCCTGAATGGAAGATAGTGGAGGGAAGCCAGCCTGCAGTCCACTGGGTTCTCTGAAATATAAAAGGGTTCAGTGGAAAAGCTAACAGGTTTTTCAGATGCTGTGCTGTAGCTAACCTTTAATGTATTGTATTTGGCTGTGTAGAGAGGATAGACAGCAAGAGAGTATGAGTGAGGTGGAGGGGGGAAGGGGGAGGCCGAGGATGCGTTGGAGGGATGGATTGGAGAGGTATATGGGAGGGAGGTGTGAGCTGGGAGCAGGGCAGTGAAATGGTGGGGGACAGCAACATGGAGGCGATTTGTTTGTGGCCACCCCTGACGGAATTAGATATTTTAATCAGCTTAGGAGACAAACTAGATGGGTTAGTTTGAATCCTCCACTACCAGACATGGCCGTGTGAATTACTAAATTTTATAGTAGCATGGGTCAGATTGGCGATTAAGCTGCCTAACACCTTTTTATAAGTAGTTTATTCTTACTGTCCTTGCCATGTAAGTCCTGCCATTATTGCCATACACCGCATAAATATTTTGCAGAACTAGTAATCAGTTCCCTAACACCTTTCCCTAAGTAGTTTGGTTTATCCTTGCCATGTAAATCCTGCCATTTTTGCCATACTCTGCATAAATATTTTGCAAAACTATTAATCAGCTCCCTAACACTAATAAAAATCCTTCCAATATTGCCATAGTCTGCATAAATAACTTCCAGAAAGATATTAACCAGAACTCCTTAACACCTTTTCATAAGTAACTTTTTTACCGTTCTGTTAACTACTGTATATAAATCCGTCCAATATTGCCGTACTCTGCATAAATAACTTCTAGAAGGATATCAACCAGCCATAAAAAATAAATCGCTAAGGGAAAGATGTTGGGGGAGCTTCTTTAATTGAGAATACCTGTTCACATTAGTTTACAAGTTTGAATAGGGAAGTTACATTATAATAGAGGCTTAGACAATATCAGGTAGAAATCAGTACATGTTTAGGGATTTTGTAATGTGATTGTAATTGCTGTACAGGTGAGGTTATGTAATGTGATTGTAATTGCTGTACAGGTGAGGTTAAGTAATGTGATTGTAATTGCTGTACAGGTGAGGTTAAGTAATGTGATTGTAATTGCTGTACAGGTGAGGTTAAGTAATGTGATTGTAATTGCTGTACAGGTGAGGTTATGTAATTGGGGTGTTACTGGAAGACTAAGAGGGTGTATGTAGGTGGAGGGAGGGGGAGACCGAGGATGAAGTGGAGGGAGGGAGTTGAGAGGTATGTGAGGGAGGGGGGAGGGCAGTCAAATGGTGGGTGACTGAGCGACTTGGAGGCGTTTTGTCTGCGGCCACCCTTTGTGGGATTAGGGCGTCAGGCTAGAGATAGGGTATAGTTAATGGAGGACTGGATGGATGGTGGATACTCTTTATAAAAAAACTATGGTGACACTTGTATGGCAGAGTATATAGCTTGGGGCAAAATAGCGACTTGGAGACGTTTTGTCTGTGGCCACCCTTTGCGGGATTAAGGTGTAGGGCTATAGATACGGTATAAAAATCCATGGTGACACTTGTATAGCAGAGTATATAGCTTGGGGCAAAATAGTGATGTGGAGGCGTTTTGTCTGTGGCCACCCTTTGCGGAATTAAGGTGTAGGGCTATAGATACGGTATAAAAATCCATGGTGACACTTGTATGGCAGAGTATATAGCTTGG
>NW_027644694.1:0-5000 GCF_032717465.1 Coenobita brevimanus | reverse complement strand
CACACACAAAACTAATGGTGGCTGTCCATGCTGCCCAGTCTGGCAGCCTCCTTATTCAGTAGTATTCCTGAGGTCACACTTTGTTCCAGGTTTTTTGTGGTCTGCCTTTCACAACCCTCCCCCTGATGTTCACACTTCATTTTGTGCAGCCAGTTGTCATCCCCCATCCTCTTAACATGCCCACATGTCAGCTACAGTACAAGGAATATGGTTACACAATACTTCCCAGTAACCTGTCTCAACATGCCCACATGTCAGCTACAGTACAAGGAATATGGTTACACAATACTGCCCAGTAAACTGTTAACATGCCCACATGTCAGCTACAGTACAAGGAATATGGTTACAATACTGCCCAGTAAACTGTCTCAACATGCCCACATGTCAGCTACAGTACAAGGAATATGGTTACACAATACTGCCTAGTACAGTGTCTCTTAACATGTCCACATGTCAGCTACAGTACAAGGAATATGGTTACACAATACTGCCCAGTAAACTGTCTCAACGTGTCCACATGTCAGCTACAGTACAAGGAATATGGTTACAATACTGCCCAGTAAACTGTCTCTTAACATGCCCACATGTCAGCTACAGTACAAGGAATATGGTTACACAATACTGCCCAGTAAACTGTCTCAACGTGCCCACATGTCAGCTACAGTACAAGGAATGTGGTTATACAATACTGCCCAGTACACTGTGTGTTAACATGCCCACAATACTGCCCAGTAAACTGTCTGTTAACATGCCCACATGTCAGCTACAGTACAAGGAATATGGTTACACAATACTGCCTAGTACACTGTCTCTTAACATGCCCACATGTCAGCTACAGTACAAGGAATATGGTTACACAATACTGCCTAGTACACTGTCTCTTAACATGCCCACATGTCAGCTACAGTACAAGGAATATGGTTACACAATACTGCCCAGTAAACTGTGTGTTGGCAGATAAACTTTATAGGTAGATCAGGTTTCCAATCAGCAACAGTTTATTAGGGATACAGAACAATTTTATTAACCAGTGTTGCCAAGCAGACCATCAGCTGCAGGCAAGTTAACCAATCCTACATGTCTAGCCCTACATGGCTGTCACCTGTAGTGATGTTCCTTTGTGATGTACAGTGCTTCATGACAGGCACAGGGAAGTGTGGTGTGGTACTTGGAGGCATGACACATGGGTCTCCAAGTTAACAAGGGCACCATACCAGGCCACACACAACCTTGTAATTTGGTTATATGGTTACCACCCAGCGTTGTTAATGGTTTCATGGGTTACAGGAAACTGACTTCTACACTCAGTGTAGAGGCACCTGAAGTGGAAAGTAATGTGCCAGGAAGGATGGGGGGAGAAGTAAGAAGACAGTGATAAAGGAAGTAGTAGGCAGCACTACATTCAAGCAATATTCACACACTTATAATTTAGAAATAAATTAGTTGAAATTTGCTTAGCATTTAACATTTAGAATAAGGTTAGGAATGATGTGGAAGCTATATTTTGTATTTGATAGCATTAAAATAGCTGGTTAAGTTGATTTACACTATTTCAGCTTCTCCAGACCACAACTACCAGCCAAGACCATCACCACTACCATGGCCGGTGTCTTGGTTCCAGGCAGGTGGTCGTCCCGCTGCTAAAAAGGTGACGACACTTTAAGGTTTACTCTTAAATCTTGGCACACTTAGGTCCTGCCACTTGCTGGAAAATTAAACCACGAGATTAATTTATTGTTTAAAAAAATGTTAAATGCTTGTTAGAGGCGTAAATTAAATAGGACTAAAATTAAGTAGCAAAATTGTACACTGTCGCTCTTTATTAAGCAGACTACAAGATTAATTTCATGTAAAAAAGAAAAAAAAAATTAGAGGCATAAATGGACTTAAATTATCAAAGTAGCAAGATTGTAAACTGTAGCTCCTTCTCATGAACAAAAGTCAGCCAGACACTCATGAATGTAGAGGCTGCTTTCAAGTTGCATTGGTGCTAAAAGTACCAGTGGCCTAAGTGCTGTCAAAATTACATTGAATTATTTCCCTGGACTTGTGTTCCTTGACTCTTGACTCCTGTACAGTATAAGGACTCAAGTTTTATACATGCAATGACACCTGTACAGTATAAGGACTCAGTTTTATACATGCAGTGACTCCTGTACAGTATAAGGACTCAGTTTAATACATGCAATGACACCTGTACAGTATAAGGACTCAGTTTAATACATGCAGTGTGAGGGAACACTCCTGACTCCTGTACAGTATAAGGACTCAGTTTTATACATGCAATGTGAGGGAACTCCTGACTCCTGTACAGTATAAGGACTCAGGTTTATACATGGAATGTGAGGGAACATGTTGGTGTTGTGACTTGAATTGTACATGTTTTAGTGATACCTTAGAGTACCAGAACATTGGCAGTGTGTGACAGTGAGAGGCTGCTTCACCAGCCATGGTTTGAGGACTGTATAAAGCTGCAGTGACCTGGTTATTGTATTAGATTCTTTTCTGTAATGTTGTGCAAATTTATAGTATCCATCTTTATTGCTGAGCTGTAGCAGTATTTACTAGACTATCCTTGTCATCAGTTGCTGTGAAGAGGATGTACAGCCATAGGATAGTCTGATATTAGCTGCAAGAGGAAAAAAAATCTGGGCAAAGCTAGATTACAACCAATAGCCTCACGATGCCTGAGCTAAGATTTCAGTGTTAAAGCTGACCCCATGGCAGACTTAGGGCATAAACAGTGAGCGTGACTTCCAAAACCCAGTATTGTATCTGAAGCTTAACTTGAAGTAGTATATGCCATAGCCCCTTCTTCCTTCAGGACTAAATGCATAAGAGTAGGCTGCTGTAGTCCACCACAATTATTTCCCCCATCAAGACTACGGGCTGTATTCTCATTTATGAAGCTCCCTAACCTTTTCCCATGAGATTTATTTTGCCTGGTCAACCTTACTGTCTGTTTCATAAATCCATCTAATATGGCCATACTCGGCATAAATTGCGCTTATGTCGGCTTACAGTCAGGTCTTGAATAAATCTTTAATTTCCACTGCCATCTTAAGGTTTATCCTGCCTGCACCTCTAGCTTCCTTTCTGGTCGTTCTACAGCTGCTGTTGTAGATGGCCACTGTTCTTCTAGAGCTGTCAGTAGTGGTGTTCCTATAGTCCTCTCACCAACTCTTCCTTCTGTTCATCAGTGACCTAAGCTGTAAATCTAACCCCATTCACTTGTACACTGATGACTCCACCCATCACTTTTCTGTCCACTTAACGCAGCGTCCATCTCAGCATTTACTTCAAACAAGGATTGAGGCTGTGGCACACTTAATGTCTGACTTGGCTCATCTCTGATTGGGGTAAATGTAATATTCTTAATGCATCTGTAAGTCCTGACATCTTTAGACCTGTCAAAATCTTCCCTCAGTAGTATTCTCTAACTAAGGGGTCAACAGTTAGGTTTGACTAATACCCCATGTCAAGAGCTTGGAGCATTGCAGTTACCCTGGCCAATAGGAACTACATGTACAGTACTTTGGTTATATTGATAAAACTTGACAGATGGTTTATTTATATACAGTACATTCATATACAAGACAAACTGATTATAACCAAAATTCAACTAATCTTTGCCCTCCTGATGTTAAGCTGTGGTAAAGTGGTAGCAGGAAAAAACAGGGGGAGGGGGGGGAGGGACTTTGTGCATTTTTATGCTTAGTTAAATTCCAGCCAGCAAATGAGGTTAACAGAATTAATCTGATTGAAGGTGGGGTGGGTTGTCACTTCATCTTGAACTGTCTGGAAGGCAGCAGGTGAGGGATGTGCCATCAGCCGCCCAAAATTGACTGCTGTCATTTTCTGGACATAAGTCGCGTTTATACTATTTACTGAAAGCCGGATGGGTCTCTTTACCCTCAGAAAACTTGAAATTACCCTGAAGGGAGTAATTAACCCCAAATTGCCAACACCTGCTCTAATTTTGATATCAAACTCAATGCATTAGGGGTTTTGTTCTTAAGGGATTTATCTTGGGAAGATCATATTACCTCTATTGTAGAATCTGCTTCTGAAAGATTAGGTGTGCTGTGCCAAATCCATGCCATCTTTACCCCTGCACAGTTGCTGACTTTATACACTGGTTTTATTCACCCGTTTTGAGTACAACTTGTGTGGGGAGGCTTCCCACAGAGCCTTTCACAAGGTGGAGTCAGAGGCATTTCGTCTCGTTAACTCTCCTCTTGCTGGCTTTTCATCTCAGTGTTCCTCTTGCTGGCTTTTCATCTCAGCGTTCCTCTTGCTGGCTCTACATCTCAGCGTTCCTCTTGCTGGCTTCTCATCTCAGCGTTCCTCTTGCTGGCTCTACATCTCAGCATTCCTCTTGCTGGCTTCTCATCTCAGTGTTCCTCTTGCTGGCATTTCATCTCAATGTTCCTCTTGCTGGCCTTTCATCTCAGTGTTCCTCTTGCTGGCTTCTCATCTCAGTGTTCCTCTTGCTGGCTTTTCATCTCAGTGTTCCTCTTGCTGGCTTTTCATCTCAATGTTCCTCTTGCTGGCCTTTCATCTCAGCATTCCTCTTGCTGGCTTTTCATCTCAATGTTCCTCTTGCTGGCTTTTCATCTCAATGTTCCTTTTGCTGGCTTTTCATCTCAGTGTTCCTCTTGCTGGCCTTTCATCTCAGTGTTCCTCTTGCTGGCTTTTCATCTCAGCATTCCTCTTGCTGGCTTTTCATCTCAATGTTCCTCTTGCTGGCCTTTCATCTCAGTGTTCCTCTTGCTGGCTTTTCATCTCAATGTTCCTCTTGCTGGCTTTTCATCTCAATGTTCCTCTTGCTGGCATTTCATCTCGGTGTTCCTCTTGCTGGCTTTTCATCTCAATGTTCCTCTTGCTGGCTTTTCATCTCAATGTTCCTCTTGCTGGCTTTTCATCTCAGCATTCCTCTTGCTGGCTTTTCATCTCAATGTTCCTCTTGCTGGCTTTTCATCTCAGTGTTCCTCTTGCTG